>NC_053025.1:486645143-486870956 GCF_003073215.2 Triticum urartu
AAGCTTGATGCCTTTCACACATTGAAGATTATCTGGCAACAAGTTGTGTCGACAAATCTCTGGACATGGTGATTCATGAAACCCATGGTATGATGTGTAAACACAGTCCCCCCTGGCGAATGGAAGTTGCATAGCACGGTAATCATCGCCGGTGATATGACCGATGATTGGTTGGATGATCGGATAATTGAGACCGAGGAACATGGAGTGGTTGCCGAGGCTGTAAACCCGCCTCCAGTTGAATACGCCTGGCCCAACAGAGCTGGGATCTTTCTCGAACACGGAGCAGCCATAGCCATCAATGTCATGAACGCCCCAGGCATTGTACTGCATGTGGTTTGATGTAATGGTTTGGTCAATTTGCTACGTGCGAATGAACATCAAATGATCGCCGTCAGCTGAACGAGCGATGAACCACCACCCATCGGCTAGTATGATTCCAGGTCCTGGAATCATGAAGGCCAGCGCATTTGCATCTGCTGCAACAATTCAAATTGGAGACCAAAAGGACAAAAATAAACAATCATGTTCAGAGTATGTGTGGAATTAAGATTATTATAACAGTGACACATATCATAGACAGAGAATTGCAATACCGCGGTCGTAATCATACCCCAAGTTAAAAAAATAAGCCAATGGCTTTCATATTCACTACAAAAAAATACACTTCCGTGATGATACGTGTTTGCCACAGTAGGTCGCGTTTTTTTGTCATGCATGTACATCCATGACAAATTTGTGACAGGATCAAGATAGTCATACATGTGCTGCCGTAGAAGTGTTCCATGACATTACCCAAATTATCATCACGGAAGTGTCCACTTCCATGACGATAAATCACGCATCACAGAAGTGCTTTCATCAAGGGTGACTGACACATGGCATCCACCATAATGGAACGCCATTAAGCTATCGGGTCGGGTTTTGGATCCGATAACCCGTTAATAGCCCCGACCAATGGGGATTTTCCACGTGTAAAATCATCATTGGCTAGAGGAAACATGTGCCGGCTCATCGTTGGGACAGATGTCATCCACTCACTGGACAGAAGGTGCCTACGATACGTCGACATGTGGCACGGCCCAACAGTGGCCCATTCCTGTGAAAAGGCCGGCCCATTTGACTTGGTCAAAAGCTGGCGGGCCGGCCCATGGAAAGCTTGTTAACGGCCTATTCGCATATAGCCCATTTACAGCCGGCTAACCCAAGGCCTGTTACGCCCTATCTGAATTAGGCCCAGTAGCGTCATCTGGGCCATCCAATATGATTCCAGCCTGTTTTCACTTTTGGCCCATGTATAGCCCATGACGTCTTTCGGCCCATATGAGGCCCTTTGTAACTCTTGGCCCATTAGCGGCCCGTGCTGAAACTGGCCCGTAATGAACAGTGTATTACTTTACACCCATTAACGGCCCGTGGTGAAACTGGCCCGTAATGAACAGTGTATCACTTTATACCCATTAACAGCCCATTATTCCGTTGGGCCGTTTCTAGCCCAAGTTAACTTTCGGCCTTCTGAGGGCCCATTTATTCTTGGGCTCATTTGCAGCATTCGGTTACTTACGGCCCGTTACTGTCATTTTCTGCTTGTGGGCCAAATTTAGCCCATTGTTACAGTCGGCCCGTTTGTGGACCGTTAGTCTGTTGGGCCATTTTCATAGCATCACCAAATACGGCCTATTAACGGCCCGTTATGGTCAGCCCATAAAACGTATGATGTCCATTAAAGGCCCGTCTACGGCCCATTAAAGGCCCGTACAAGACCCATAAATGAGTCGGCGGCCCATGGATCCTACGAGACGTAGAAGGCCCATGGATCCTATGAGACGTATAAGGCCCATGGATCCTACGAGACGTACAAGGCCCATGGATCCTACGAGACGTAGAAGGCCCATGGATCCTACAAGACGTAGAAGGCCCATGGATTCTACGAGACGTAGAAGGCCCATGGATCTGACGGGCCGTGAAGGGCCATGGTCGGGCGAGTTGGCCCCCGTTTGAACGATATAGAATATTCAAAGAATTATCCTACTCAATACTATCACCTCTAAAAAGCATACACTATACAACAAAGAGATCAAGGCATAGAAAGGTAGAATAATCCTACACTATACAATAAAGAAATTATAGCCGATTATACCCACTGGGCATTATCATTCGGCACAGGTGATAATAAAGCATACACAAACAGAAAATTACATACACTGGGCAAATACAGCTCATACATCATGGACGCGCATCAACTTAACTCCATTTGAACTATAATCTCTTCAGAAAATAGGATTGGCCGGATTCAGATAGCAAAAATTTCAGTCTACAAAATCTCCAATTCCTTCATGGTTACCTCAGTGTCTTGTTTCATTTTTTGACTCCTGCATCTAATACTTTCATGTCCAGTCTCAACTTGTTGATTATATGTTGACAATCATGTACACGTTGTCTTGCCACCTCTAGTTGATGCCCGAGAACATCAACACATTCCAATTCCAATCCATAATCATTCAGTAACGGCCATGTCGCACTGCTCCCAGATCTTTGTGTTGATGTCACTTCATCCTGAAATGTTTCTGTAAGTACACATGACTAGGGCAAAAATATAGTTACAATAGTGAAGCGAACATGACACTATTTTGTACTACATGGCAAAACAGGACTAACAATAATGTTACACGTCACTTCCAAAAAAATGTTACATGCAATGAAGCATAAGCATGTGATATTTTAAAAATTATAAAAAAGATAGTCTGTGCAACCTGCATACATAAATCCCTCTTAGCTCACCAGAGGAGCATGATGTTGGGGCCTAATCGAAAACACAGACAAGTTACAAATTTAGACAGCATGTTGCATATAAGTAAGCAAGCAGTTGGCCATTCTGTGCCTCAATTAAAGTCTTAGGGAGCATACTGAACATCAGAGGGTTTCATACAAACATACTACAGCAGGAAAAACTATGCAATCATTAGCGTTGTATAAACTAGATTGTGAGCCTCATGCAATAATAGTTGGTTAATAGACTTCAAAGCTTCAAGCACACTTCGGCAGAGTAATTAAATGGTAAGGCCTTTAATTATGTCAACTAATAGTGATACAAGTACCGAACATCAGGCATGATTATTTGGGCATCTCATTCACTGAGGACAAATAAAGCAATTGAAAAGAGAAAATTAACTATGCCTGAAACAAACAAGGAATTGAACTGTTGAGTTGCATACAGTGACTTACCTTAGCAGGTTGAAGAGGCTCAGCGCAGCTCCTACTTCTCTTGCAAGGCTCCTTCCTAACATCTTGTACTTGGAAATCCTCAATCTTATCTTCATGGCACCCCCTCTGCAAGGTGACACAAACTAGTTACTCATCTCCTTGGAAGATAAATATGCATACTTTCCAGTCTGTGAACACAAAAGGATGAGATTATAACAAAACAACACCACATAATGAAACATGTCGCATCTCTTGCACTTGCACACAATGAAATGAGCATTTACTATGTCTACACTATGTAAAAACTAGGCATACCTTCGAACTGGATCTCTAGGTACTCTTGGAGAGCCTACTGTAGTGTACAGCCAAACCTTTATGTCACCTATGAGTTAGACAAGGCCCCACTACAGCAGCCCTTAGTGTTTAAATCGTTGACAAGCTCTGTTAGAGTGTTAGGTCAAGAACAGCAAGTAATCAAAGCAAACCGTCCTAGTATGGCTGGCTAATGCAAACAAGCAATTGAATAGATGTGTGAGCAAATCATACATATCAAGAAAAGAAGCAGAGAAGGAGGCTTAAAGACCATCACTTGACTGACCAGATTTAAGGGGCATTTAAACATCATGTGCAACGTATGAACTAACATAAACATTGCATATTCCAGATTCTACAATGGAATGCACATGTATTAGGTTATGCCATGTATGATGATGCCTAAATGTACAGATAGCAGGCAGGAGTGATTCATCATTGCACGCACAATTGAATTGCAGGTTAAGGGCCAGTTCGATTCCGCCTTTTCAGGGTATATTGTCAAAATAAGCCATAAAAGATGTAAAGAAGTCATTTTTGAGTTATGGGCTTGGGCTTAACTAATTTCGCTTTGGAAGGGGGTGTTTCGGGTAGAACCTCACTAAAAATTGAAGGGAAGGGGAATAGTGAAATGACTCTGTTGTCTGCCTATATTACACTCAAAATGAAACTGCTGATGCCCGTGTCACACCTGACCCTCAAGTAAAAACAAACATGCAAGCATTCATTGCCCTGCCCACTTGCATCTCCTCTCCCCTTTCACTCTACCTCGATCCCCTGCCTGCAGCACTAGGGTTCCTCCAGCGAGCCGTCGCCACTGGTCCCATCTGGCCTAGTCCTTGACGATGCTATGTCTAGCTAGGCTACATGGCCGGTGGGTAGGGGCAAATCTCCCTGGCTGCTCCTCCCTCTGGCACCACCCCTCATTCTCATGGTCTCCAGCAGCTGCTCCACTGTGGTTCGTCCAACGCACTACTCCGGCGGGCACTGCACAACTACGGTTGATGCCACACTGCGGCAGAAGGCACCTTATTCCCCCTCCCCTCCTCCCAGGCCATGGCCTTGAGGTGTTGTTGAAGGATGAGCTCATCCAACAAGGTGAGGATCTCCTCTGATTTTTTGCCAAATTTTCATTCTGATCCACTATACGATGAATTGCTATGAGCTGCTTCTGCTGCTGCTATATGATGCATTGCTATGAGCTGCTCTTGCTGCTGCTATATGATGAATTGCTATGAGCTGCTGCTGCTATATGATGAGTTGCTATGAGCTGCTGCTGCTATATGATGAATTGCTATGAGCTGCTGCTGCTATATGATGAGTTGCTACAAGCTGCTCCTGCTGCTGCTATATGATGAATTGCTATGAGCTGCTGCTGCTATATGATGAATTGCTATGAGCTGCTCCTGGTGCTACTATATGATGAATTGCTATGAGCTGCTCCTGCTGCTGCTATATGATGAATTGCTATGAGCTGCTGCTGGTATATGATGAATTGCAGACTGCTGTTGTTGTATGATGAGTTGCTATGAGCTGTTGCTGCTGCTATATGATGCTTTCAGGTGGTGCTGCTATACGATAATAACCAGCCACTTGGACCATCGAATTTCAATAAATAATTGTTCTTCATTTAAATGTGGGTCATGCGTTCTTTGTTTAAATTAGGCAATGGGATCTCTATGGAAACCATTGACCAAAGTAGATTGTGCCAAGTAGATGGTATCTTTGTATTTGCATTTTGAGCAAATAGTGATGGTCTGTTTTCCTATCATATTAATTACTACACTGGGTTCAATTTGTGATGTTTGCAAGTCAAATTAATTTCCATATGGGCAGCAAAATGAAAAAAATATAATGCAATCTAGACTTTCCACTGATCATACCAAAGATAAGCTGAAAACGCAATGAAAAGAACTTGTTGGCTTATTACATGGAGCTTATATTCACAGGTGCTTATTTTCTTAGGATAACTCGTAATAACCGTCCCTAAGAAACTTAGCTAATAGAACTGGCATACAAATAACATGTCACGATGATTGCAATGGAGGAGTGACGTACCATAGCACACTGTATAGCCTCACCACTGCCTCTCCTTTTTTTGCGATGTTCCATGAAATTGCCACATACATCTTGTACTTTTTCATTGTGTAACCCTATCTGCAAGTTCACACGGCTAATTTCAGACATCTCTACATGATACTACATTGCATATCCCTTGGGCATATTTAAACCACCAATTAACGATTGTGTGCGTACCATAAATTAGCCATGACTCTGTATGGTGGACTAGCAGGCACTCTAAGGGAGCCTAATGTAGTGCACTGGAATTCCTACATGCCACCTATGATTTTGTGTAATGTACTGCCCCTGTTCCTAAATATATGTCTTTGTAGAGATTCCAGTATGGACCACATACAGATGTATATAGATGCATTTTCGAGTGTAGATTCACTCATTTTGTTCTGTATGTAGCCTATAGTGGAATCTCTAGAAAGACTTATATTTAGGAACGGAGGTACGAGGTAGTATCATGTATGACATCTACATATCTAATTTAGCAGCCAGTAGTAGAAATCATTGTCTCCACAAAGGGATTACTGGTTGAAAATCCTAGCAAAGCACGCTGACAGGCACAGAACAATACAAGAGAGAGAGACGCTCTTACAAGATCATAGCAATGCCTCAGTCCAGGATCTTGGTTGGCCAAGCTGTTAGATCGAGAAGAAACATCGTCCTTGTAGTTTTTGCCAGCTGCATAACAGGTAACAGTGACCAGTTAGTATATTTGAAGTACATCGGGCAGGTGATGCTGGACGGGTTTAAAGGTGACAAGTACCTAGGCCGTGGCCGGTGCTTGGCATCTCTCCAGACGGTGGGAATCAGGTTAGAAACATCGAGGGTGATGACGCTGCGCTGGCTATCGGGGTCCGGTAAGGAGATCTAGAACCGTCGAGTAGGGTGTTTGTGGAGCGGCTCCGGTAGGGTGGACTACGGTGTGGGCGAAGCGGATCTATGGCCGTGGACGAGGGCATAGGTGAAGCTGCTCCAGTGGTTGGGTTAAGGATGGTGTCGACGACGCGGATCTGCGGCCGTGGATGGGGCGTCAGAAGCTGCTTCGGTGGTTGGGTTAAGGATGGTGTCGACGATGTGGATCTGCGGCCGTGGATGGGGCGTCAGAAGCTGCTCCGGTGGTTGGGTTAAGGGTGGTGTCGATGATGCGGATCTATGGCCGTGGACGGGTTGTCAGAAGCTGCTCCGGTAGGTTGGATGAGGGTGCGAGGAAGCGGATATGAGGCCGTGGACTTGTGAGTTGGCAAAGCGGCCCTGGTAGGGTTGAGAATGGTATAGGCGAAGCTACTCCGGTAGGGTTGACGATGGTGTCGGCGAAGCGGCTCCGGTAGGGTTGAGGGAGGTGTCGGCGAAGAGGATCAAAGCCCATCGACGGGGGCGTCGGTGGGGCGGCTCTGGGGGGTGTGGACGAAGCGTCTCCGGTGGGGAGTACGAATGAGCCACTGCAGATGCGCGGCGGTTGACGGGAGTACTGGCGAAGCAGATCCGGTGCCGTGGACAAGGCCGACACTGAATGGGCTGTGGTACAGTGGTGGATGAGCAGTCTACTTGTTTCTAGGGGAGGTGGGAGAGGTAGATGCGGTCGCAGAACCAGATCCGGCGAGGTGGACGCCGGTGGCAGTGAATGGGTTATGGTACGCCGGTGGATGAGCAGTCTAGGGTTTCGAGAGGGGAGGGGAGAAAGGGCGATGAAGTACGGACGGCGTGATGTAAGATGCTCTGGTGCTGTGGAGTTAGTCGTTTTTGTGGGAGGGGGAGAGGAAATGGGGGTGCCGTGTAGTGGGGGAACCAGAAGTTACCAAAGCAGTCCTGACCTATCATGTAGATGAGGGCGGTATTGTAACTATTGGTCTCCGTGCACCAAGGACAAAAGGGGGATTTCGCATGCTAAAGACTAAGGTGGCGGAAATTTTAGGAGGCGAGAGATTTTGCCGCCCGTGGGATCGTTCGTATCCAGTTTCAACTAATTTTGGACCGTGCTAGCGGGAAGGTCATGCTAGACTGTGTACACGAGGCACGCGTCAGCATTTAATAACTGGTGTGAAGTCCACCCCAGAAAAAAGGCAATAACTCGAGATGATGCGCCGATAACTTGGACGTTCACACGGGTGCGGCCAATCGTACGGGTGTAGTGGCACGTTCACAAAAAAAGGGATCAAACGCTTAGCCTATGTATTTCTGGTGTAAATAGATAATTTAGTGCCATTGGTTATTTACTTTAAACATAATGCATTGACGTGTTAGTGTAGAGGCGCACAAAAAGAAATGGATATTGTAGTCAACTACTTAAAAGTGTTACCTCATATGATTACATAGCCTCCATTTCATAAATTGCGTACCCGTTGAATTCATATATGAATATTACATATATTACTTCAAAATAGAAACTTAAATCATCCAAGACTAATGAATTTGAATGCAAGAGTAACAGTGGTGCATGTACATGATAGCTACATTGGTTGTTTGAAGAAACATCACTGTAACTTTGGCATGCACAACTGAAAAGGTTTATTTAAATAGAAAAAAATGTGATATGTGAGTGTCCAATCTTTATAGCGTTGAATCGATATTGTACCTTTGGCCACGATACGAAGTAGATATTGACTTATGTTCAAGCGATGCACGTCCACGATCACCAGATAGTGATACGTGAATGAATTGTGCAATCTCTCTCACACGCATACATATCTCATTTCCCTATGGGCATTGGAATCACACACGCGCACTTCGTGTATCTCTCTCCCTCCGTCAGGGTTAAATTCGTCTTTCTACCCCGTCCTACAAGTCTCTCACACAGAAACACACACGCTCTCTATGTCTAACACGCCCACCCCTTTAATTCCACCCACCCACAGCCACTAATGTCTCAAAGTATAATAATGTCTCTCACACATATGCTATCTACCTATCCTTTAATATAGCTAGATATGTGTCACACAAACTCCTTCTCCCTACTAGGAAGATGCCCATGCATTGCACGGAACATCAAGATGCATTTGTATGAGAAGTTTATCTTGTGGGAGAAAAGGATGAATGAGGGAATGCCTTATTAGCAAATGCAGAGAGGGGTGTGGGTATCTTTTTGCAAAATTGCCATAGTTTCCTTCCTGTCTGTCGGATATAAATCGGATGGCCTATATTGCAGGATGGCGGGAACACCATCATCACCAACTCTGTTTTTTTATAAGAGTAGAGATATGTGAGTGTCACTACCCCCCCACACACACCCACACTTCCCAACACAGAAGGAGTAGGGTGACACCTCGATCTTGATACTAATCTATCAACTGGCTTCTCTCTCAAACATACACACACACACACTACCCGGCACCGAAGGAGTAGGGTAGCACATAGATCTTGATAATAATGTATCTACTCCTCTTTCAAACACACACACACACTCGCTAGTTGTGCCTCTGTGCCTACCGCACACACTCTCGATACGTCTTTCTCTCCCTCCCCCCCCAACAATGACAGCAGAAGGGTGACAACTCGATCTAATCATAATCTGTCAATTGGTTTCTCTCTCAAACATTGTGTCTCGGTGCCTCGCTCGGTAGCCCCCTCGATATGTAGATTTCTCGCGCGCGCACAACTGTAGTGACGATGATGCTGAACCCAGTGTGCCTTGTTTTCACCGGCCTCATGTGATAGTTTTCATCCTGTTTTCTGTTAATTAACAAGGCAACCTTTTCTTTGTTACTACTAGTGAATCTGAAATCATTCGGGGCAGACATAAAATATATCACTTCAACCCAATTATCGCAGCAACTATTTTAAAAGAAATTAGCTAGCTGCCCGTGCGTTGCACGGAACATCAAGATGCATTTGTATAAGTAGTTTATCTTGTGAGAGAAAAGGTTGAGCGAGGGAAGGCCTTATTTGCGAATGTGGAGAGACGTGTGGGTATATTTTTGCAAAATTGCCATAGTTTCTTTCCTATCCATTAGATATAAATCCGACGGCCTATATTGCAGGATGGCACGCACACCATCATCACCAACTCTGTTTTCTACTCCCTCCGTCCGAAGATACTTGTCATCAAAATGGATAAAAAGAGATGTATCTAAAACTAAAATACATCTAGATACATTTCCTTTTATCCATTTTGATGACAACTATTTCCGGACGGAGGGAGTATTTGTCTTTTTAGAGATTTCAACAAGTGACTATGACTGGACCTTACCAACATACTCAAAAAAGTAGTCCATAATTTTGATGTTACCCTCTTTTCTTGGTGGTGCAATGCCATCTGGATACCTCGTAAATAAATCAAGGACAAATCTGACCCCTTCCTGAAAAGACATACAAAGCAAAATGAGTGAATCTACACTCTAAAATATGTCTACATACACATCCGTATGTGGTAGTCCATTTGAAATCTGAAAAAGACAAATATTTAGGAACGAATGGAGTATATATAAGAGTAGACATGGAGATATATCTCCAGCATGGTCTACAACAAAAATGTGCTTTGCTGGTTAGCGCTGGATGCTCGCAATGCGATGACATGAGTTCAAATTCTGTCTTTTAACTTTATATTTTTATATTATATATTATTCTACTTATTTAATATATACTTCTTTCGCTACTGCACTGACAGTGGAACCCACAGAGTACTTAGAATACAAGATTAAGGATGGACTTTTTCTTTTTAACTTTCTATATGAAGCTGTAGCGACCCTGCAAGTCACATGTACACTGTACATGCAATTAACTTTTTATAGAGGGACAATCATATAGGCAATTAACTCAAATGGATTGGATGTCACTCTATTATTTCTAGCATAAAGAGCATCTCCAACGGCAGCCGACAAATTTCCTCCTGCTTCCTTAAGCGGAGGACGACATCAAACGCTAGCGGCATACATTTTTACAACTCTAGACAACCAGATGAAATTCGTGCAAACACGGACTGATTTCATATAAGCATGAAGGATTTCGTATAAAAAAGCCGGATCTTCATATAAACATGATGGATTTCATTACATTTACATGAACTAAGAGGTGCCAATCCGGCTCTCTTGTATAATTGATACTCCCTCCATCCGGAAATACTTGTCCTAGAAATGGATGTATCTAGACTTATTTTAGTTCTAAATGGCCGCCCGTGGACCCCTTTGTCTTCCTCATGTCCGTCAGACACTTGCGGGGTCGACGAAGGTCCTCGGAAGAGAAGAAGCAGCAAAGAAACCACCTGAATCCGCGGTCGTTGCCTTGGCGGTGGCCTTCATGGGTCCCAAGTGGCGGCGGCCTCCCGTGTTCTACTTCTCCTCGATGATGGCGGCGGACACGAAGAAGTTGGCCACCGACTCGTCGCTCTCCACGCACACGGCTTCTGTCTCTGCCTGCATGGGGCTGCCGCAGGCACGGGAGGCGCGCCCACAGACATGGGAGGCGCGGCCACCGCAGACACTGGTGGCGTGGTACGACGCGTCAGCGATGGCGCCCGTATTGGCGTGCTCGCCGCCGTGCCGGCGTGGAGCAACTCGCCACTCCTCATCGAGCTGAACTGGAGCGGCGAGTTGCTGAACCACGCGCCTGCTTGGGGCGGCAACTGGCTTCGTCGGGCCAAGCAAGGTTGGTGAAGCACCAAGCGGCCTCGCCCGTATCCGAAGGGCTCGGCGGGCCACCCAGCCGGGGAATATGCCGGAGAATGGCTCATCAGAAGCCATCAGAAGAGTGGAGAAAATGGTGAAGGAGGAGATGCGGGAGCGGCGGAGGGGTGCGATTCTTTCCCGCTGTCTGTCTGGCCTCGTGTAAATAGAGGGCGGACGGTAGGATCTTGGCCGGCGTCTAGCCTCGTTTAAACTGAGGGTGGACGGGAGGAGTTCGGCCGGTGTTGCGTTTAATTCCGTCCCACTCATGAACGGACGTGTGGCCAGAGTAGGATTCTCCATTTGCATGCGGGTTTAATGGAGGGGTTTAATGGAGGCGCCAGGCGTGTAGCGGGCGGCGCAGTACTATTCGATTTGACAGCAGTAATGAGCCGTCAAATCACAAAGGCCCTCACCTCTCATGAAACCGACCGAGCTAGACTGCCCCGTCCTCTAGCCTTTTAAAAAATGTATATACTCCACTTTAGTACAGTAGTAGTATCGATGGATTACGCCATGGAGCAAAACTTGAAATTAAAAAAAGGTGGTACATATAGAGAGGGAGTATTCGATTTGACAGCGGGCGGCGCAGTTCCCAATATGGCTTTAATGCAGACGAGGGAGGGAGTAGCGGTTCCTGATATGTTGAACGGCCAATGCATCCTCCTTCAATTAATGCATGAGGGAAGTAATGGGAGCAGGTCCAGGAAAAGAGGCTGCACAATGTGAATGCAACGCAGTTTGCCCTCATTGCCCTCATATAAAGGCGCCCCTCCATTCCAATGCATCTACCACATTGTACGCACCTAAGCATTTGTATAAGCACCTACACTAAGCGCAAAATATCTCACTCCAGACCCATGGCGGCGATGCGCGTGAGCGGCCAGCGGCTGCGCCAGATGGTCCACGACGCCAGCCTGCGGCATGGCGCCGAGGATTGTCTCCACAAGGTGTTGGAGACCGGCTGGTGGATGGCCGCCGTCGACGCCAACTACGACTCTCAGTTGGACTAGATGATCGTTGCCACCAGCAACAAGTTCACCGTCCTCAAGAAGCTTGCGGACGACATCGCCGTACTCCTCCAGCCCGTGTGCCCGGGCTCCTCATTGCCTGCCACCCTAATCGGCCTCCATGGCCGGAACCTCTTTCAAGCACTAGTGGCCCTGCGACTGCCCGCCGAAGCCACGAAGAATGTCCACCTGGAGGTCGCGCTCGCCGCGAGGCGCCTCGCCCTTCAAGAATTCGTCGACCTACACATCCATGTGTACGAGCAAATCATGTACATAGGTATCTACAAGGCCAGTAAGGATGCTACGACTTTGGCCTTCCTCAACCGGTTGGAAGCCTTGGATGCCTTTGCTGAGAAGCACCTCGACCTCGCCACAAAAGCCGCCGCTCCTTAGCCGCCGGTCGGTGGCCCGGCACACTAAGTTGAGGAGGAGGAGGTCGTACGTTCGTGGATCCATCTTTCTTCTTGCCTTCTGTAACCACCACTGTGATCGCATCATCGTGGCCTTAATTCTTATTGTGCTGTTGCATTCTTGTTCCAGTCAATACCGACATGTGCGATCCCTTTGCTTAATTATATGCATCACTGTAACTAGTACTCCATCCATCAATTTATAAGTTGTGCTTACCTTTTCCATCAACTTCGTGCAACGCGCGGGCATCTTGCTAGAAACACTAGAATATGTCTATATAATCCGTATGTGATAGTCCATTTGAAATCTCAAAAAAGACAAATATTTAGGTACGGAGGGAGTAATATATTAGGAGTATATCAAAACAATAGTGATTTCTTTCAAGTTTGTGAACAAACACTACTATTCTACTACTTTGGATCCGTCGCAACGCACGGGCACATTGCTGGTAAAAGGAAAAGGCCTGCCGCATTCGCGCCGCAGCCCCACACGCCCGGGAATCGGGAGTACAACACGGCCCGTTCGGCACGACAAATAGCTTAGGGAAGGCGTGTTGCCTAGCATTTTCACTTTCATGTGGGACCGCCGTTGAGCAAACCGACACCCCGCCCGCTGCCGGGTTGGAAAACAGAAACGAGGGGAAGATCTAGCTGTAGCACAGAAGCCAAGAATTTGGTGTCAGACGAGGCTCGTTGATAGAGTAGGAGCATTCCGTACTAGTACTACTCCTACTAGTACCAAGTTTGTACTCCTAGTACTATATTACTAGTACTACCACTATACAATTAGTAGGTACGTGCACGACACAACATCGTAGGAACAAAAAACGGGAAGATCTTGTTTTCGGTGATTTATCTTTTTTCAATCAACGTAGTATGAATAATATGATGTGGGGGCACCCATGAAGCTTATGTGGCTTGGTTGCATGGCTACGGAAGGGTAGAGAAAAATAAATAGATAATGTGTTTAGAGTGCACTCCACTAAATAGATATACTTTGGATCCATTGCAACGGACCGGCACATCTATATCTATGCCCCCTATATAGTGTGTGAAAAACTTTGAAAGTTGGTCGTTGGATGAAGCCAATCCGACGGTACAAAGATGGCAAATCCGAGCACTACTGGCTGTTGGATATCATCCACCAGATTCTGCCACATGTATAATCTAGAAGACTCCATGGCTCAACTTAATTCATGACTAACTTTGCAACAACTAAGCTTAGGCAAAGTTATTAGTTCTTCAAAATGAGAGCCACAAGTTGGCAAGCCTAAGGGAATCTTGCCACATTTTTTGTGTGTATGTCATGTGGGGCCTTAGTGTGGCTTGCCTAAGGTGTGGCTTGAACCAAACACTCACCTAAGTTAATCAAACTTGTCTAACCTTACATTCCACCAGATTTTGCCACATGTTAGAATCCAGAAAGCTCCACATGTAGAAGCATAATGCACAAACCACCAGAATCTCATGCGTGCAATGCACGTGTACCTTACTAGTACTAGTTGGTAGTAGTAAGAAACAAATTCCAGTTTTGGCACGAGCTCATACTGCGGGAGCACCACAAGGCCTGCCGCAGGAGTTACATTTCCCTCTCGGAGCCCACGGGACCGAACTTCAGTGGCTTCGTGCCCGGCCTATGAGTCAATGACATGCGGACCTTAAATGCGGCTGGCCCACATGTCATTCTCATGGTGGTGGCGTGGTTCGTGACTCACTCGTTCGAGATGAACTGGCCGATGGTGGCGTGGCCGTGGTGAGGGTGCCATAGCTGGGTGTCGGGGCGTTACGAGGCGTAGATGGCCACACCGGCGGGTACTACCTGTAGTACATAAGTACTCCAGCTGAGGATTGATGCCCGGCACGAAATGTGTCACAGCCGCTGGATGAAAATTCGATGGTGCGGGAGTACGGATCGGAGCACAGCAGCGGAGCAGGCAAACCGCATCCAATCGGGTGTGTCTGTGGTAGAAAGTTGTTGGTCGCCGCAGTTCAGCTGGCCCGCATGTCATGCACACAAAGGCAGAGGAGGAGTGGGCCGAGAGGGATGAGGGGCACGTCGGGGGGATGAGGATCCCCTGACGCGAACAATCCTACCATTCTGTCACTGACATGTGGGACCCATAAGCGTGGGTCCCACCTATCAGCGAAGGAAAGGCAGGGCAAGGTAGCGATAGCCATGTCAGAGGATCCATGTCCACGTCGGGGGACGTCGTGTCGTGGGTTGGATCGGCATCATGGGAATCGCGTGTGGGTGTGGCAGTGGTAGAAACAAGAAACGTGATGGTCGCCATGGTTCAACTTCCATGGACAAGCTGTCATGTCTGCTAACACATGTATATCAAAACTAGAGTGCTTATATTTCAAGCACGTGAACAAGTATTATTCTACTACTTTGGATCCATTGCAACGCACGGGCTAGCACATTGGTAGTAGTAGTGTCCATCTCTATCTCTAGAGGCCTTCCCTCATTCATCCTTTTCTCTCACAAGATAAACTACTCATACAAATGCATATTTATGTTCCATGGAACGCACGAGGATGTTTCCTTGGGGGTCTCTCCAGTGCGGCGTGGCCGTAGTTGCAAGTTGACGCCCCTTGAGATGCCCACATTAAGGGGCACTCGGATTTCCTCCGATGAGCAGGTAAGATGAGTTTGATCACGTAGTAAATGCATTCTAAAGACTACTTCCGTGTCCATTTCCTAATTCTCCCACTGCCCACTATTTCACAGGTTAGGCTCGGTGCGAGTGGAGATTGGCTTGCATATGTACGGGAGGGGACCAACATCAATTTGCACAACATTTACAATGGTGACACTGTTCCCGTAGAACCTTTGTCCAACATTGGGATCAGCCATGCAACGGGCCACCGCATGAATTGGTACGATGGAACCACGGTGAGATTGAATAAGATAGCACGAACCTTGCACATGGCGGTCAAAGGCGGACCATGCTGTCTGCGACCGATTTGTTGCCGTACGAGTAAGAAGACGTTGTGCTCCTTTCTAACTGCATCTTCGCGGTGACAAAACCAGGGGACTTATTTTGTATGGGACACATCCTATGATATACTCCCTCTCTCCCAGTTTATTTGTTTTGAATCTTTTCGTTTTATAAGTTTGAAATTCAAATTTAGAGCTCCCCATCACATGTTGAGTTTACAATGTCCAATAAATCATTGTGTGCATGTATAGTAAAGAAACAAATATTGAGTTTGGCACGAGTTCGTGCTGCGGGAGCACCACAAGCCCTGGCGCAGGAGTTACATTACCCTCTCAGGGCCGTCGGGACTGAGCTTCAGCGCCTTACTACACCTACCTTTGAGTCAATAACATGTCGACCCGATAGGTGACTGGTCCACATGTAATGCTCCCGTAGGAAGAGGGGCAGTGGGGCCAAGAGGGGTGAGCCGCAGGTCGGGGGACGTGTGGTTTCATGGGTTCGAGCGGCATCGTGGGAAACGCGGGTGGCTGTGGTAGAAACTTGATGCTCGCCGCATTTTAGGTGGCCCACATGTCATGCACACAAAGGCAGAGGGGCGGTGCGGCCGAGAGGGGTGAGGCGCACGTCGGGGGGCGTGGTGCCGTGGGTTGGAGAGGCGTCGTGGGAATCGCGAGATGAAACGTGATGGTCGCCGTAGTTGAACTTCCATGGACAATCTGTCATGTCTACAGACACATGCACTGCATACCGATCACTGGAAGGAGTAGCAGAGAAAGCTATATATGCAGATAAATAGTTCCTTATAGTCAAGCGGACCCACGCTACTACTCTATTCCAAAGACATGCACACCATCGAAATAGTCCATCTATATCAATATACACCGAGAGGGAATAATTTTTTTACAAGAGAGGAAATAGTTCATCCATCCATAATGCCCTCCTGCTGGTGCAGCCTTTTCTTCTTCTTCTTCTTCTTCTTCTTCTCATTCTCTGTGGAAGAAGGCTTCGCAACAAGCTCTTTGGACCTTGCAGCTATCTCGAAACTCACACGGGCATCGAGGGCAGCATATTTTATCCGCTCATACATCAAGGGATAATTCTCCCATCCAGACGACCTTAATGCCACCGTCTCGTCACCCTTCTGAAGATTTGTACCGAGCACAAAATTTTCTACGTCGAATAGGGATGGTGTCTGTTTATCACAATCTTCTACAGGAATTTTGATTCTGGTTTGTAGGTCAGCGATGCTTTTCAAATCAAGGTTGTACGGCTCCAGCTTCTGTTTGTCCCCTTCGATGGCTGCCCCACAGAAGTATACGTCCTCCCGAGACAAGAAATCATGAAGCTCACCTGGTATGGAGGGCGAGTGTATGATGTGGTACACCAAAACATCATCTTCGTGGCACAGCTGAAGGACGGCGGCGCGCTGGATCTTCCCAGGGGCATGCTCCGTGTACTCTGCGTCGAGACTGATGACCCTCGTCTCTACCTTTTCGAGGGAGTTGGATACATTGTTGATCCACTGCCGAACAACCCTTGGGTGGACGGTGACGGTGGCAACTATGCGCATCGAGCCTTCGATGAGGACATGTTGTATGCTAAAAACCTGCATCTCGACCTCTTCCGCCATTTGGAACCACTGGAGCGGAGGGCTATGGTTTGGAGAATTAGGATTAGATGGCTAGTCTAACTGAAGTAGTAGATGATTATTTAAAGAGGTTAAAACAATGTGAACGCAGTGGGGTTTGGATGCAAATGAAGACGAAGGGGAAGTGAAGAAGCCGAGGAGAATCGGTTCTCGATGGAGAAGTAAATGGGAGAAGTGGCGTGCAGGCAGTTGATTAGACGGCTAGGTAGACTAAACGAAAAGGCTATGCGGGTAGACTAATGAGTCGTACCTGTTCGTGTACGTGCCCATCCTTCCTGATAGATGGGACCTATGCAAACAGATAAAAAAATGTGTCGTAGTTTTTTTTGAGCGCGTGAGTGGGAGACACAACATTCTCTGGTTAAGGAATACTCCCTCCATTTAGGTGAGTATAAGTCACCTTATGAAAATCAGGTTTTCCCAAAACCCTTAGGCGTGGAGCATTAACTTCCTGCTCGATCCCCTCCCAGCCTCGTTAGCTAGCGTTATCTTCCTCTGCTGCTGCGTTCTACCTTTCCATTTTCCCCTTCTGAAGTGTGGAACGATCTGCATGCCGTCCTTGATGCACCAGAACGACCACTACATGCATCACGACAGTGCGTTGATTGGGCATGCACGAGAATTTGGTTAGTCCTGCCTTCGGTCGCTGCGTGCTGTCGCTCAACAGTGGCATGGAGGCGCTTGACGACTAGTTTGCCGGCAAAGTGTTGATGGTAACCATCAACGGCGACCGGCCTCCTGTCTCGCCAGACGACCTTGTCAAAGCTCTTGGCATTGCGCACGGCATCCAAATAAGTGACTTGCTCATCGAAGTCTGTCTGCCACCGGCTGATTTCTTCGTCAGGTTCTGTACAACTTTCGACTGCAATCGTGTATTCGAATCTTCCCGGCGTTTGTTCTGCGATGGCGCGCTAGTGAGCTTTGATCGGTGGCACCCAGGATGGGGCTTGGTGCCCTCTGAGCTTGAGTTTTTAACAAAGCTTACCTTCCACGGCATGCCTCGATGTGCTTGGAACAGCGAGTCCATGAACGGGCTTATCAACGACCTTGGAGGTGAGCTCGTAAGTATGTTTGTTCCTCCAGACAGCTGGGCTCTAACGATTATGGCATGGATGAAGAAGCCGTCCACCATACCGAAGGTGATTGGTGTTGAGATACCGGTGCAGGAACCGGGGTTGTACTATTCATCTTCACCAAGGCCATCGCGGACCACGTTAGGGATGTACCTGTATCGAGTGTTCATGCATGTCGAAGAAGTGGTCAATCCATCAATCGAAGTCCTGTCGCCGCCGCTGGTGCCAGTGTCTGTCGACGACGTCCATTACAGGAGTCAACGTCAAACTTTCCCCGTGTTGCTCGGAACGATGGATGGCACAGGGCCTACTCCATCGCGCGGCGGAGGCCACTGCTTCTTTGGGAGAAGAGCAGGGCTGGCTGCCTGGATGTGCTCTAATTTGATGTAACAACTGAATCTTGTCAGATACTAGTTAAATCCGAGCTATGGGTTTGAAGCACTGATATGCCAGTACATTTGATTGTGACCTGTTCTAATTTTGTACCTGAACTTTTTTAGAAAGGGTTGTACGTCAACTTAATGTGCTAGCAGAACTTATTGTGTTGTCTGTCTGTTTTTTTGCACAACATTCAAGATATTTCCCCATCATTGATAAAGACGATGAACCGTTATGTACGACTTCGTTGGTTTCAACATAGCCCTTCCCGTAGCGATCCACTACTTCCATCCTGATTGTGCCGCCTGCATGAATTTTTTGTATGCAAGTTCAGTGTGCTATGATGTTTTTTTTAGAACGGAGACGCACGATGCGTCCAGCTTTAAATTAATAAAGCCCACCACAGGCAGCATCCAACAAAGGAACAGAGAGTTCGAACGAAATAAAAAGGGGGGCAAAAGCCCAAAGTACTAAACATGCAACCGGCCTCAGCCTGAACAAAGTACTGAACATGCAACCGGCCTCAGCCTGAAAAGAGAGATGGCAATTAAAGGGACGAGGCGGCCAGTCCAAAAGCGCCACGAGCGGGGACTTAGCGACGGGCTTCAATCTGAATCATGCGAATCCGCTCCATGGCCTCCATCATCCGGTATGCATCACGCCGTTTCCCCAACGGTGTCCATGTCTGGAGAAACAAGTGGCATTTGAAAATAATATCAGCAGGGTGAGCAGGGAACTTGTGTTCGATAGTCATCTTATTACGGGTGGTCCACAATGACCAGCACAGCGCCCCTACGCATCTCCACAGCACGCGCCCGAAACTACCTCTATGAGCGAGAAGTATCCCACGTAGGTCCGCAGCCAATTGGGGATTCCAGTTATGAGCAAAATCCTCAAGGACGGCACTCAAACCGTGCTAGGTGACATTGAAAGAAGATGTGGTTCGCATCTTCGTGCGCTCCACATAGCGCACATGACCCATCCGAAGGGCCGTGTCGAATGGCAATGTTGTTAGACGAAGGTAGGCGGTCACGGAATAATTGCCAAAGGAACACTTTGATCTTTAGAGGAATAGACGCTTTCCATAGCCCCCTAGCTATGTCGAGGGTCGGTCCCTCAATCAGCTTGTTGTAAAGCGATTGTACCGTGAACTTGCCGGATCTCGAGAGGGACCAGGAGACCGAGTCGGCCTCAGGGCAGAGAAAGACCCCTTGCAAGGCAGTTAGGAGCCCGTCCCAACTTGACTGTTCATGGGCGAGGAGAGGTCTTTTGAAAGCTATGGCAGGAGGGGTAGTTCTAAGCGCGTCGGCCACCAAGATTTCAACATCCGTCACTAGTTGGTAGATGTCAAAGTGGCTTCGCCATAAAGGCTCCGTCCCTAGCCAGTGGTCGTGCCAGAGTCTCGTGGTTTTCCCATTCTTAACGCATAACTTGGCCCCAAGCGTGAAAGCCGGCTTAACCGCCTGAATCCCATTCCAGAAAGGCGATCCCTTCGCCTTTGAGGTGAGAAAGTTCCCATAGGGGAAGTATTTGGCGCGAAGAATTTCAGCCCAAAGCCCTTGTTCGTTCTGGGAGAGTTTCCATATCCACTTGACAAGGAGAGCTACATTCATGAGTTTGGAGTTGAGGATCCCAAGGCCACCGAATTTCTTGGGGCGGCAAAGCGCCGCCCACTTGATCAGGTGGTATTTCTTCTTTGTCCTAGTCCCTTCCCAAAAGAACTTAGATCTAGGGGTGTCGAGCTTGGCGTGAACTCCGTCAGCCAGCAGGAACATGCCCATGGTAAACAAGGGCAGGGAGGACAGACTTGAATTCATCAGAATCAACCTAGCCGCAGATGAAAGGAATCTGCCGCGCCAGGGGCTGACCCGGTTCGCCACTTTGCCATATAGTGGTTCCCATTCGAGAATCGAAATGTGTTTGTCCGAAATGGGAAGTCCTAGGTACTTAATTGGGAAAGTCCCTAGTTTGCAATTAAGTAGGTTAGCAATGTGGGAGGCACTGGGATTGTCCATCCCAATGGCAATCACCTCGCTCTTTAGAAAATTAATCTTCAAGCCAGAAATGATCTCGAAAGCGAGGAGGATGAGCTTAATCGAGGCTATGCTATGGTCATCGGGCTCGAAGAGCAGCAGGGTGTCGTCCGCATATTGTAAGTGGGTGATCCCTCCAGGGCACAGGTGAGGCACCACACCTCGGATATGGCCTGTGATTTTGGCCTTGTTCACCATGGCCGAGAGAGCGTCGGCAACAAAGTTGAAAATCAAAGGCGAGGAGGGGTCTCCTTGTCTGAGACCGCGTTTGTTGCGGAAGAAGTTCCCCACTTCTCCATTGATTGCAATCGCAGTCTGCCCCCCCACGACCAGTTGCATAATGCGGTGAATGAAACCCGACTCGAATCCCTTCTGGGTCAGCACCTCACGAATGAACTCCCAGTTCACTCGGTCGTAGGCTTTCTCGAAGTCGAGCTTGAAGAGCACGGCCGGTTGTCGCGTGCGCTTAAGCTCGTGCACGATCTCTTGCAAAACTACCGGACCTTCTAAGATGTTACGGCCTTTGAGGAAACCCGACTGGCAACGGTCATTCACACGTTGTGCAATCGGGGCAAGTCTCGAAGAGTAGGCTTTGGAGCATAATTTGAAAGGCACGTTAATAAGGGTGATGGGGCGGTATTGCTTGATCGAGTCCGCCCCCTTGACTTTAGGGATGAGGCTAATGACACCAAAATTGAGGCGAGAGATGTCTATTGTGCCTAGCGCAAACCCATTAATAATATCATAGAAAATGTCCTTGAGCGCCGGCCAGAACCACCGGAAAAAAGACACCGGCCAGCCGTCCGGCCCTGGCGCGGTATCGGTCTTCATCGAGCCAAGCGCCTCATCGATCTCCCCCGTGGAGAAGGATAGGGCCAGGCCATCGTTCTCAGCTTGCGACACACAAGATTCTTCCCCCCAGAAGTCTGCACGGAGGCGCAGTGGTTTTTCTTCCGTTGTTCCCAACAGGTTAAGGAAGAAGTCGTAGATGTGCCGCGAGATTTCGGCTTGGCTGACCAGTAGCCCCTGGTCCGATTGCAATCTCAGAATCGAACATTTGCTCTTGCGGCCGTTGGCGAAGGCATGGAAATAGCCCGTGTTAGCATCCCCTTTGGTAATCCACTTGACGCCACCCCTCCGGCGCCAATATTCCTCCTCTTCCCTAAGGATGGCAAGCACTTGATTTTCAAGGGCGTAACGGTTAGCCCACTCCGCTTCCGAGAAGGAACGCGAGTCGGCCTGGACGTCAAGTGCCTTGATTTCCTCGACAAGAGCTTCCCTAGCTCGTTTAGCATCACTGCCATGGTTTGCCCCCCACCCTCGCAGGAAACCACGCAGGGACCCGGCCGCATTCATCCAAGTGTCCAGAGGACCTCTGGAGCGCCCAGCCGCGGCTCTAGCTTGTTCCCAGCGCGCAAGGAGCATAGGCATGAAACCCTCTACCTCGAACCACCCTGTTTCGAAGTAGAAGCGTGAGCTACGCTTGATCCTATCCTCCCCAGATGCCAGGATCAGAGGAACATGGTCTGAACCAATGCGTGTTTCAGCAACCAGCATGCACATGGGGAAGATCAACTCCCAATCAGACATAGCGAAAACACGGTCCAGGACACTCCGAACCGGGTTGAGTTGTTTGTTAGTCCACGTGTATCTAGCCCCTGTCCTAGCAATTCCCCGAAGAGCGCAAGCCGCAATGGCATTGTTAAAAAGGGAAACCCTAGGCCAGTCGATGTTGCTGTTATTCTTGTCCGCAACTGATCGGATAAGGTTAAAATCGCCCCCAAGGACAATGGGGATGTTAGCGGCTTTCTTGGCCCCGACCAAGACTTGGATTTCACCTAAGAAATCCGCCGCGCGAGAGTGATCGGCTGGCCCGTAAACACAAACGATCGCCCAGGATGCGAGAGAGACTCTATGTTTAATGGTGACTGAAATGAAGAACGCACCCACATCCCAGGTTACAACGTCACAAACATCAGAATTACAACCCAGAAGCAGGCTGCCCGAATGGCCTACTGAAGGGACCCAACCCCACACGAAGCGGTGGAGAGGATCGTACGCCGCCAGATTGCGGTACGAAAAATCCGCTTTGATCGTTTCTTGAAGCGCGACAACGTCAATCCTCTCGCGCGCGATATACTCCCTAAGTTGCGTGCGACGACCCGAGTGCCCGCAACCTCTAATATTCCAAAAGATGTAGCGCATCAGATGATACGGTTGCAAAGGCGAACCCCTCTGGAGGTCACCGGTTTAGCCACTCGCTTCTTAGCCTGGGCGCGGCTAGTCGACGGAGCTGTGGCAACCTCCCTGGTTGCGGCAGCCCCCTCAGATAGGACTAGCGTGGCAGGGTTACCCGAAGCCTCTGGGTTAGCAGGGGCCGCCAAGGCCGTGGATTCGGCCTCCCTGGCCTTGGCCGCATCAGCGGCCTCTGCCAAAGCCGCTTGGGCCTCCTCGCGAGCACGTATAAGGGACACAAGCTCGCCACGATCCGAACCTAAATCGAAACCGCTGTCGTCTAGGATAGAAACTAGTTGCGGATCAGAAAACGCGTTCAGAATCTTAAAGGAGGGGGGTGGGTTACCTGAAATCTCCAAGTTCTTGTCCGCCAGGCGTAGCTGGGCACTCTCCAAGGAAGACAATTCACCCAGCGCCGCCTTGGCCCATGCACTGGGAGCTCGCTGGGGGCCCGGTGATGCCCGAGAGCGCCGTGCCTTGGATGCCGCGCCCGCGGAGCCCAGAGTAGCCTGAAGGTCCACGCACGCCGGCGCCACCGGCGAGGGAAGCGCCAAGGCGGCTTGCTTGACAGGAGGCTTCCTTCCAGCCGTCTTCTTGGGGGCGCGCCCAGAACCCCCCGAACTGCGGCGGCTCGACACCGGGGTGCGGATGGATTGTTCGTTGAGCACCACACCCGAGTCCGGGGGGGGGGGGGGGGGGGGGGGGCGGGGCCCCCAGCCACAGGAGGTGTCACCGAGCCCACCTTATTGAAAGCCCCCACCAGTGCGCGGGACGGGGGCGGGCTGCTCCCAGCAGTATCCGAGATCGCCAGCGCCCCAGGCTCCGCGTTCTCCTTCCCCTCGTCGAGCGCGAGTTCTTTGATACCCAATTGGTTCCAGGTCTCCGTGTCAATTGACGTGTCCGGCATGCTATCCTCAGGTTCTTCTTCGCGCCCAGCCATGTCCACATCCATAGCACGGTCCCCATTCCCAGAGATGAGCCCGCCCTGGGTCCCTGGATCTTGCTGCTGCTGCCCCGCTGGCCCTCCGGTCCCCGGACCAGACGGTCCAGCACTCTTGTCACCCGGGTGAGAGGGAGGAATGTTAGGGCCAGCCGCCGCTGGCCCGTCTCCAGGACACTTTGGGAGTCGCTCCACCTCGACCCGAATGTCATATCCCTCTTGATTAAACCAAACTTGCACAAAACCATTCATCTTGTCAGGGGATCTGCAACCAAATTTCATCCTCACCGGTCCCACCCGGATGAGGGACAGCTCATCCACCACGATAGGTCTGCCCAGCATCTTGAGCCCCTCCATCAGACGATCGACCCGACGGTGCTTCTTGGGGATGCCATGAAGGTGAAGCCACACCTCCGGCATGGAGAGAGGCACAATCGTCTCATGAATCGAGTCACGAACCAGCACCGTAATGTCATTGATGGAGAGGAAAAGCTTTCCACTTGTCTTGGCCATATGCAGAAGATCTGCTGAGGGGAAGCTCACTACAAAGTCATTGTCACCAACCTGCGCAATCTGCCAGTCCCAGTCACCAGCCACCATGTGCTTCAGCTCCTGCTTGAGCGTACGCAGCGAAAGCCTCCCCGGCTCTGCTGATAGTATGGCCCCATTGGCTGTTTTAAGGGCATCACCCCCCTCCAACTCCTCTTCTTCGAACTCCATGCAGAAGAAACCTTCGCCCGGAATGGCACTGCCCATGATCTGTAGGTGCGGCTGCTTGCCCCGTGAAGGGCAGTACGCCAAGGCATGACCCTCCT
Organism: Triticum urartu; assembly: GCF_003073215.2. Classification (NCBI taxonomy): domain Eukaryota; kingdom Viridiplantae; phylum Streptophyta; class Magnoliopsida; order Poales; family Poaceae; genus Triticum; species Triticum urartu. The sequence goes on from NC_053025.1 coordinate 486,669,811, forward strand.
GCTTGCAGATCACACAAAGGGGGGGGGAGGTGCATTTGGCCTGAAAGTGGCCGGTCCGGCCGCATTTGAAGCACTCACCGCCCTCCTCTTCTACTGGAATGGGAGCGTCCGCTGAGCCCCGCGGCGCATCGGGCGCGACCACTGCGAGCGGTGTAGCCGAAGCCCGGGGCTTTTTTGCCAGTGGGTCCCCATGCCCTCCGCCGTACAGGGGGTGCTCTTGCTTGTGCTCCAGCTCGCGGCCACGCCCGCCATGCTTACACTTCTTCTTCATCTCCTGCTGGCCCCACCAGGGGGGAGGAGGACCCCAATCCCCCTCGCGCCTGTGGAAACCAGATCCTGAGTCATGGCCCTGATATCCACCGTAGCCCCGACCAGCACCGTCGTCTTGGCCATGCTCGAAACCACCGCCACCGGTCGCTCGCCCTGCCGCCTTGGCCCGCAGACCACGCTTCGCCTACGTCCGAAGGGCCTTCTCGCGCCACCATTCCTCCTCGGGGAGCGGGGGCTCCATCGGGGGCTTGTCCGCGCGCCGGTCACCCATGGCCGTCACCTCGGCAAAGGACAGGGAGAGAGGTGGAGGAGGGGGAAGGGGCACGAGAGATCTGATGGGGAGGCGATGGTGCCGCACCTCACTGGAGCGAGCTGGAAACCCTAGCGAGGGGTCGCGGAGGCCCCTGCGCAGCCATATAAAGTGCTGGCAGGCGGGCCAACGGCCCCCCCTAGGCCGGGCCGCCCGCGTGGGCTGACGGGGCCAGGTCCCTCACCAGGGCCCGAAAGCTCCCCCACAGACGACCTGGGCCCCCCACCAGAAGGCCCGAAGGTCATTGGACAGGGCTGGGCCACCCCAGGCCCAGCGGCCCCCAGCAGGCCCAAGGGCAGGGTGGGTGGCGCCAACCCTAGCGCATCCGCCACCTCCGCTACCCGCGCCGCCGCCGCCAACGATGCCGACGAGGGAGGGACAGGGAGGGCAGGCCACTCCTCAGGCGACACCGAGGCCACCGCGGACCCAAAACGCTGGGGAGACAGCGGGGGGACCCCCCGCGTGGCCTCAGCCGCAGGCGTCTCTGGCCGCCAGCAGCGCACCGCCGTCGACCGCGCGCCTCCACCACCCGGCGCGAAACGGTGTCGCTGGTCACCCCGACCAGCTCCGCCTTGAGCCACCGCCATCACGAAATCACCCACCGTCGCCCCCACCGCCGGGAGAGGGACCAGCCGCGGTGAGGATAGCCCCTCGTCCTCATCGGACGAATCCTCCGCCAACGCCCAGAAACGGCCGCCGCCACCAACGCGGCCAACCCTAGGGGGGCACGCCGGAGCGGGGAGCGCCGGGGTGCCTCAGGGACCCCGCCGGACCAGCACCCACGCCGACGCCGCGGCAGCATCGCCGGGGGGAACGGAGTCGCCGCCCGCGTCGCCCCGAGTCGCCTCTAACGGCTCGCAAGTATCAAACATCCTAATCCGTGTGCTATGATGTTCTATATGATTGTGTCAACTATATAAGTTTTTACTGAGCATCAGCAATGCATATGGTTGAAAGATGTATTTACGAGCATCGACCGATGGGTCTCTCTCTCTATCTCTCTCTCTCTCACACACACACACGCACACGCACAAGTGGGACCCATTGAATTATTTATTTGCTCGTGACAACTTTTAATTAGGTTCCACTGTAATCTAACTTTTTTCTTAAGTTATTAATTGAGCTCAGTGACTTCAAAAAGTTGTACAGAAGCCTTGTTTGGGCCTTTCCGGCGTCGCTGAATGTGGGCTGAGTAACCATGTTAGGTTGTGTTGTACTAGACAGGCCTTTTTTTCAACATCAGCAATGCAACTGGGCCGACAGTTGTACACAATATCCGGGTCAACTTGTTATTCTCCGCCCCGCTGGGCTGCAAACTTTCCTAGGAGGTATGCATTAGGCTTAACAAGAAAATGGACTTTAAGAAATAATAAATGGGATGTAATTATAATAACTGGACAGTTACTATGCACCAAACACATAATTAGTTTGAAAAATATATTATTTTTTTGGAATTTGAAAATTTTAATTACATTACTTGTTGCGCGCGCAATATTTCGTTGGATTTTAACATAATACAACTTTATTTTGAAATTATATTTAACCTGACTAGAAATTTCGGATAAAAATATTTCGGATCCCATCAAAATGTGGGATTTTTTTTGAATTCTATTTTGAGCGGTTGTTTGAAATTATTAATCGTTGCCCTAGCTAGAAGTTGTGTTGTACTTTTAACAAACTGTAAATGGGCTGTAGTAAATTCCATTAGAATTAAAAAATGGGCTGTACATTCTTACAAATCACAAATGGGCTATATGTTCTCTGCCAAATCCGAGCTGTGGGCCTACTAAGTTGACGCGTACCAAGGGCTTTGTCAACTTAGTCAATATAAATGATTCTAGCTGCAGTGATCGTACGATGTCCATCCAACGGTCGTAGTGCTTCTTCAACCTCTGGTCTTCTTGCTCCAGCCGCCCAAAGCATCGTCGGTCGTGTCGCATGCTCCTCCCTCCCGTGGCCGGCTGTGATGTCGCGGAGGCCTCACCGCCCCGTACTACTCCCACCGCTGGCTAGGCCATCCCTCTACTCACCCGCACCCCCTGTTATTCTGCGGCGACGGCAGCCTCACACCACAGCCGAACCAGTGAACCCTCGTACTCCTCTCCGTGCGGGCTTCCACTGCTGCGTCTTCCCCGGCTCTGTTCGTCCCCTTCCTAGGCATCGCTGTCGTTCAGACCACCGCCCTGGTGCTCTCGGCGCGGCGTGGTCAACGACCGACTTCCATCGGAAGAGTACTATACGTGGAGAGGCTGACAGTTGGGTCCAGGCGGCCGCAAGGAAGTGCCTCCTTATTACGCGCAAAATAATTATTCCTCCACCTGACAGCAGGGACCCACCGGACAGGCCACCTTATTTCACGAAAAAAGTTTCACCCCTGACTGCTGGGACCCACCGGACAGGTCAGCGTATTTCGCGAAAAAACATTCCCCCCGTTGTCAGCTCGGACCCACCGGAAGTGCCTCCTTATTACGCACAAAAAAATGAATACTCCCCCTGCTAGCTGGGACCCACCATGGTGGGAGGCGGACTTGTGGGCCTACTAAGTTGACTGGGACGGGGGCCTTTGTCAACTTTAGTCAATATGAACGATTCTAGCTTCAGTGACCGTACGATGTCCATCCAATGCCCGTAGTGCTTCTTCAACCTCTGGTCTTCTTGCTCCAGCCGCCCAAAGCAGCGCCAGTCGTGCCGCATGCTCCTGCCTCCCGTGGTCGGCTGTGCTGCCACGGAGGCCTCACCGCCCCCTACTATTCCCACCGTTGGCCAGGCCCTGCGGCGACGACAGCCTCACACCGCAGCCGAACCAGTGAACCCTCGTACTCCTCTCTGCGCGGGCTTCCACTGCTGCGCCTTCCCCGACTCCCCATCATCCCCTTCCTAGGCCTCGCCGTCGTCCACCGCCCTGGTGCTCTCGGCATGGCATGGTCAACGTGGTCAAGGAACGACTTCCATCGGACGTGGACTGTACGTGGAGAGGCTGACAGCTGGGACCCACCGGACCGGTCATAGTATTTCGCGAAAAAAATGTTTCCCCCTGACTGCTGGGACCCACCAGCTACATCTTCGCACGCAAGGAAGTGTGTCCAGGCAAAAAAAACGATTCGCCCCCCTGACTGCTGGGACCCACCAGCTACATCTTCGCAGGCAAGGAAGTGCCTGACAGTCAGGACCCACCTGGTCGAAGCGTACGTAGCGTTGTCATTCTGGTCGCGAACGTGTACGTACATATATACTGGTGGATGTAGAGGCGCGCACATGTCGTAGTAGAGGTGCGTACGTGTCGTAGTAGAGGTGCGCATGTAGCATGTACACGTACGTACAGCGGCCAGGGTGCAAGAAAGAAAATACAGCCATGTATGTGTACATATGGGCGGGGTCTCGAACGCCTACTCGCGCATACATACGGCCAGGGCTCGTGTACATGGGTGGGTCGGAACGGAGAAACAACGTCATCGTCATGTTCATGGAGAGGCAACGGAATGCGTCGTGTTCATGGGGAGGCAACGGAATGCGTCGTGTTCATCGGGAGGCAACGGAATGCGTGGGAGCCAACCGACTGGGTCGGAATGGAATGCGTGGTCGTGTTCATCGGGAGGGCTTGGATGGAACAGGCGATGGAAACGAGGCCTGGTGTACCGCAAAATGGAGGAAACGGACTTGTATTCGACCGGCCACGTTCGAAACGGGATCCTGTTCATCGGGAGGGGTCTGGCGTACCACAAAATGGAGGAAACGGACCTTCTACGGTCGAAACGGGGGTCCTGTTGATCGGGAGGGGTGTGGCGTACCGCAAAATGGAGGAAACAAACTTGTGTTGGAGCGCTACGGTCGAAACGGGGGTCCTGTTCAATGGGAGGGGTGTGGCGTACCGCAAAACGGGACTCCACGGGATACTGTTCATCTCCACCGTCGACCTCCTCCAGCCTCCACGGGCTACCGTCGACCTCCTCCAGCCTCCACGGGCTCCTATTCATCCAGCCTCCACCGCGCGCTACTCCACCGGCTACTGTTCAACAACCCCTCCACGAGCACCCCTCCACCGTCTACTGTTCATCCAACCCTCCACACCACGGGGTCATGTTCAACCACCCCTCCACGGGCACCCCTCCACCGTCTACTGTTCATCCAACCCTCCACCACACCACGGGGTCCTGTTCATCCAGAGGCAACGCCACCGCTCACTATTCATCCAAACACCCCCGCAACGCTCACTGTTCATCCCAGAGGCAGCGTCGATCGGCTTCAGTTAGCAGCAGCAAAGGAATCGCTCGATCGGGTTCAGTTAACAGCCATCGATCGATCGCTCAGGTTCAGTAACGTGTAGCCTGCAGTGCAATCGCTCGGGTTCAGTTAGAGCACAACGCCTCGCTCGGGTTCAGTTAGAGCCAACGCCTCGCACACACGCGCGTACATGTATGAGAGAAACGCGCATTGCTCGGCCCCCGACCTACCACTTTAACCGGGAACTCCCCGAAATTTTCCTCCCCCTCGCTTCTACCATGATTTTTCCGTCATGGATGGCCCAAAGAATGTCATGCAGCTACGTCTCCGGCCCGCCCAGGACAAAAAGCCCATTTTCTGTCATGATTTTTTGTCATAGTGGTAGGAGCCCACCACATCTATGATGATACCGGGTTTTGTTACAATTATCGTCATAGAATTGTCATATGTATGACTGGAAAAAAATTCGTTCGGCCCAAAATGTCACGGATGTGTCTTTTTTGTAGTGATTCTAGCAATATGTCATGGTTCAAACATCATGTAACAATGAGAGGAAAACAGCTATGACAGAGCCTACTCATATTCTACCATAGCACTTGCTACTACTATTCTCATATCAACTCTAAGCAATAACATGTGTTGTTACAAAAATCTTGGAAATGAGAGTAACATATAGCAATCATGATGTTATGCTCATAATATCTATTCTAACAATAATTAGATGCCAATTGTTCTCATATCAACTCTAACAATAACATGTGTGGTCATAAAAATCTAGGAAATGAGAGGAACATATAGCAATGATGTGGTTATAGACATACTATCTATTCTAAATTTGTAACAATGAACAGACAGTCGTATTCATAAGGTAAACATGAGATGAGATAAAACAATTACACGATGATAAATTCCACCAGTATAGGCAGCCAATCTGTGTGTCGACCGCGTAAACGATGCCATCATGCACTATAGCATCAGACAGAAATGTTGCCTCAACAAGATTGACGATGAGCCATAACCATGTATGGCGACCGGATTCTAGATAGACTAATCCCATGTTGAACAATGCAATCAACTTGTAATCCATGTAGTCTTCTGATGGTGTGGGCACTTCGCAGATTACAACTTTCAGCAAACAGAGGTTGAGCCAAAAGCTTGACGCCCAAAAGTAGCATAGTAGGCAGGAGTGTCCGGCGGGCCGCGAGGCTCGATGGCAGCGTTATCCAACGATTGAAGGGTGATCTCTCGCTGGGTGTAGATATCCATGAGATGCCACGGACTACCGGATTGGTGGATGATGACGATCCAGTTGGCCTTCATGCCCGCCCAGTAGTGGCCGCACATGAAGGACAAGTGGATGGGTAGTGGTAGCATGTCGAGGGGCACCACGACAACCTTCGTAGGATCGTCAAGTTGGTGTTTGGGCCACCTGCGAGGATCGGGCATCAGCAAGCAGGGTGTCTTGAAAAGAGCCGGCCAGTTGCAGACGAGTAGACGGTACAAAGACACCAAGCATGCGGCTAGACGGACGGTGCTGAGTAGGTCCATACGATTATAGATCTGCTCCAAGAGAACATCACGGAGGGAATTCCAATCGCGGATCTGCGTGTCAGTCGGTTCATCCATTTGGGTTTTCGGTGCCTGCGAGCCAGCAGGGAAGTGGATTTGGGCGTGCGAGCGAATAAGTTTCTCCTCGTGTGGCCCAGCAGTGAGCGGGGGGATATGGTACGTGCGAGCTACCAAGGAATATAGCGCGGGCGGGTGAGCAGTGAGCGGGGGGAAATGGTGTGCGGCCGACGATGGGGAAGAGAGGAGGAAGAAGAAGAGAGGAGGAAGAAGAGTCTAAGACGGGGAAGAAAGTGCATTAAATCTCAATTCTACTACTACTACTACCAGGATATACCATCCTTCGAAGTGTAAATAGTTACACCAATGACATGTGGGTCTACCACAAGAGGGCCCATATGTCAGTTAATGGAGGACAGAAGCGTGCTCTACGGGCAAACATGATGGCAGTACTGGGTAAGGCTAATTTAGTAACACCAACACGCTGGTTCAGCTTATCAATTAAGTGTCCCATTTGTTGTAGCGTGTATTGCCACTTCACTGCGTAGACTAGTTGAATAGTTCTCTCTGACCGAGATGGGGAATAATGGATCACGATGACTTCCTTTCTAGTTATCCCTATGCCTCTACGCTCACTTCACTCATTTTGCTCCGTACGCAGTCACTTGTTGAAATCTGTAATAAGACAAATACTCCGTATTTGGGAACAGAGGGAGGATTTTACTCCGTATTTGGGAACAGAGGGAGTATCACCGTATGGAGGGAACAGAGGAAGCTTGAAATATGAACATGTCAGTGGGAGGGAGTAAGCCCCATGCATGCATGCAACATGCAGCACTCACACATACACATGGACGCACGCAACACTCATGCACCCATGCGGCACATAGCACACGACGCAACACACATGCTCACGCTCAAGTGCTCAACCTACTCCCTACGTCCGTAAAAGACTGTACATTTAGAGATTTACACATTGACCAAGGCATAATTAATGCCCAAAAGTAGCAGACTTATGTGTGCATGCGACCATTGAGAGAAGAAGATTAATTGAAGGTTGTTGCATGCTGTAATTAAGGATAGACATGTAGCGCATACCTAGAGCACAAGTTGGTGCATTAGTCAATCAATATCGATTTAGATTAAAGGCTAAATGCATTGGAAGTGTAGATGAACTACACTCTTTGTTTTTTAGCCGACGTACACTCTTTGTTGGAAGACCGAGGGAGTACACGTGCATGCACTCACATACACAGCCAGGGTGGTTCGCGCGCAAGGGTTGGACTCCTGTCGCGCCTGCATAAAGTTTTGTTTAACTGATTTCTTTGCTCTACCAACTGACAGGTGGGACCTAGAAACCAGGTGACAATTTAACCAGTCAACAAAGTGCCACGTCGACCATGTGGCCGGTCAGTAGGGTGCAATACGGTGCTCTACGATGAGCTAGTGATTGTATAATCACCGCAAAACTATATATAGTGACCGTAAAGAGCGTATTGTTACATACTTTGACCGCCAGTGTATTTTTCTCATTTCAAATTAAGCCATATTAACCGGAAAGGAAGCAGTATGGACTAGTACTAGTACTGCTTTGATGTGTCCCGTAAACTCGCCGAACGAGGAGAAGCTTGCTTACTACGCCTCTCCCTCGCCCACGCGCGTGGTGGTTCATAGGACGAGGAGAGGGTTTTGACTATAGCGCCCTCTCCCTCCCCTCGCCCTTGCCCTCGCGGTGGACGTGCATCAGTTCAATCGGTGTCAGATTGCCAGAAGCATAATGTAATGTAGTATCATCATTGTTGGACCTTCCGAAGAGGCGAAGAGCCAAGTGCAAGGTTCACACGAGTACGAACTATTGAACCTCCCGAGGAGGCAAAGAGCCAAGCGCAAGGTTTTATAGGAGTTGTCGTCCTAGTAGGAGTGTACTACAACTATAGCGAACGATGCTACTGTATGATGCCGCCATGTCACGTATATCCAATGTTGTGCCACCTTTTTTTTTCTCAAAGAGCGTGTTGGAGCCCGTGCAACAACCACACAAGTTGCACGTACACATAACACATTTACTAGTAATAAATTCTAAAGGACAAATGCCAGTATGACACACAAGTTCATCTCCAATTCATGTGATAAATTTGTGCACGACCAGTCTACATATATTCATAGTGCTACCATTCACAATTTACCGTACTCCACTTACACGTTATAGATGGGCTACATGTCCTCCTCCAGGTTCCAGTCCCAGGTGTTCTTCATGGATGGCATGATCCATAGCGGTGGGCAACGGGAATCATTGTAGCAGCTTTCTAGTCCGGTTCCACACGATGGAGACTCATCCAAGCTGAAGCGGCATAAATCAGGGATAGCGTGTCCCAGCATGTCGTTCATCCGGCGGTGCGCACTGAAGACACAACCATGCTTCATGAACGGCAGGCCTTCCGTGTCATGCACGGAAGGGGGGATCTGCTTCACAATGGGGTAGTTGTCCCTAATGAAAAGCGAGTACTCTCCAAGAGTGTTCCTCGGCACCCACGTAGCATCACGGGGGTCGAACTCGGCGCCGTTCATCTGGTACACGCGGCATCTCAGATCTGGACACATGGTGACGTACATAGTCAGGGTCCATGCATAATAATGTTGTGCTCAAATATGGCGGTCAGTAATACTATGCAGCAAATAGTACTACTCTGGTATAGAGGAATTAAAATAACCGGCTTATTATATATAGCCACTCTTGGCTACATGGATGAGATAGTAAGACATGGAAAAACAAAAATGGTGGCAGCTAGTGGGTTCAAGTCTTCAAGGGCCTAGCTAGCTATACACGTCCTCTAAGGTAAAAAGTACTCCTACTAGTACGTAAGTAGAGTACTAGTACAACAATGAAAGAGAAGGCGAGAGGGTTAAAAAATGGAATACCTGGGTAGATGGTGACGGTCCGATCGTGGTAGATTGTGTGACCATGTTGCACATCAGTGGTACCATGGGTAACGACTACTAAGATAGTTGATCCCAATATGCCAAAGTCAGCTACAAGGTTCCAGGTTCGACCGAATCACGGATGCAAATGCACATCCAGGATCGACGATCTTATTTTGATCGCAAGATGACTGATCCCTGCAAAATAATGGAGTACCGTTAGGGATGAAAATGATGGTTTGTGCCTTCCGTTTGTAATCTCCCGTACCGTAGGATGGCAACCAGATGAAACTAGTCCCCTGGAATGTCATCGCGAAGATGCGGCCTAGATGGCGCACGGCATGTTCGAACGTGTAGGGGTACAAATCTGCCACCGCCAACATGCACAGCCTCTGCCGTTACTGCCTCTTGCATTGTTGGCAACCCTTATGTCGAACACCGCGATGAGATAGTAATCATTGTAGCCACGTCGCTTTGTCGGCGGGTCCGCAATTGCTATCTCCTTCAATCTCATGTAGGCACCATCATACGTATTCAAGCTCAGCCAGTCACAAAGGCCAATCCCAATGGTGGAGAAGGGGTCTACCCGAACGGCCGCACTGCTGTGGTTGTTGTGCAAAATGATGGTGGTATCCGACCGGAGGTATGCAAGCGAATATTCGTTGGCACCGACCCAGACCTATATATAAGACGGTGGGCAGCGGAGAAATTACGGGATGGAAATGGAATAACTAAGTACTACATGATCAAACTCCATTACTGACCTGCTCATTGGACAAAATCTGACTACCTCTCAACGTCGGCAACTCTAGCGGAGTCAACATGCAACCATGGCCAGGGAGCGGTGGACTATTTGAAGGATTGTCCCATAGAAGAACGTTCTCCTCAAGGACACATGGAAGACCAACAAGCATGGCCTTTTCCCAAGCCTTTTTAAGCACCATCTTGAAAAAGTTGGTGCAGGAAGCACCGAGTCTTGCGGCGGTGAGGATGTCGGAGCGGCGTGCGATTTCTCCCAAAGGATCATCGTCCAAGGTATCCCAGCCCCGACAAGGAGGAGAACCGCCTGGCGGATCCATGGGAGCAGCGATGAACTGCCTTCTCTTCGGGGGGAGGGGAACTGGCGAGGAGGAGATAAGAGCGTAGTAACCGCAGGGCCTCGTCTCTTCCAACTGTAGATCGTTCCTTAGCGAAGGGGTGAGGCTATTATTTACTACTAGTACTAGCATTATGAGACGTTATGGGATTGCATTATACTGTAAATAATAGCACTAGTATGAAATTTTTGGCACTAGCTAGTAGTTTTTGGCGTGGATTAAGAAATTTTGGGTATGTTTTTGCTATTTTTTGTACACGCCAACTAGTGTCAAAAAACATCTTACATTATGTGACGGAGGAGTACGTACTCATACTGTAGCAGTACTAGTACTACCTTCTCAACTAGTAGTGCGATGTACTGTACTTCTAGTATAGTGCACCAGTTTTGAACTCTTGAATCTCAGGGCCAAGGAGCTACAGTTGGAAGTGGAGGGTACTACATACTGTTCTCTAGAACCATCGCTGTACTATCAATGCAGGGAAAGTACACCTGCGTAGTGGCCTAGTGCGTACTCTTGGTGCTCTATTCAGCCGCTCCTCTCACGTAGCTGGCCTACTCAGCCGCTCCTCTCACGCACACACTAGCAGCCTGTTTATCAGCGACGGTTACTGCGGGGGCGAAACATTTGAGTTATTTGATACAGCGAGACTAGGCTTTTCGCTTCCATTTGTGGAGGTGTAATGGATCTCGTCGAACTTTGTTAGTAGTTCCTTCTTTATGAATGAGATGAAGCAAAGCTTTTGCCTCCGTTTCAAAAAAACACATCAAGAGGAATTTCTTTTATAGTAGAGCCGATAATGGAGTGAACTCCATGCGTGCAACACCACAAGCTACAGAGTAGTAGTAGAGCACTTTACGTACAGAGCCATATTGCACAGTTCCTAATGACCCGCCAGGCTTTTCTGATTCCTCGGGCCTAATTGGGAGGCGCTAGTTTAAATATGCCACTAGCTGATGAGGAAGCTGCAAGTGAGGTGTGGCTAGGGCGAGCACGCGAGCCAAGAGATGCTAGGGAGTGAAGGAAAACCCATTCACGTGGCTAGGCTATCCAGTGCACCCAGATTGTGGTGTCGCACGTTCGTTTGACTTCAAAACTCAAACTACCAGTGTAAAATATTGGCTCGCAGCGAAGTAACTATTTAAAAAAAAGGCCGCCATGCGTCCGGCCGGGATCGAACCCACAAAACGAGGTACACCAGTAGATGAAGACAAAGAACCCAAGGAGATTCGCCCGGAAGACTACATCATCATCGACGACACTGACTCGGACCCAGATGATAGCGATGATGACTATGTTGATGAAGCCGGAGCAGATATCATGGAGTCTGCAACCGAAGAATATTTCTAGTAGACCACCTCATCAGTAGTAGTAGTCCACCATGTAAATACAGTAATCCGAGCACTTTTGCGATAGTTAGATCGATTGTATGCCCTTGTTTGATTGAATGAAGTGAATTGTTTGCTTTTGCCTCATGTGCATATGGGTAGTGTTTTCTCTTTAGACCCCCTATATTCTTAAATCTCATCTTTTCTAAACCCTCAGATGCCTCCGAGACGTGACCCCGGATTTACCTTTCCACCGGAGCTCACCCAGTTGATCCAGCAGCAGAACACATTAATGCAGTTGTTAGTCCAGAATCAGAATCAAGGGAACAACAACAACAACCCACCACCACCACCACCTGTTGATCACTTAGCCCGTTTTCTTAGGCTGAATCCACCGGTGTTTTCCAGTAGCACCGAGCTGATAGTAGCAGATGATTGGCTCCGCAAGATAGCTAGAGAGTTGACCACAACATGATGCACAGATGCGGAGAAGGTGAAGTTTGCCGCACATCAGCTTGAAGGACCCGCAACATCATGGTGGGAAAATTTCACAGCCACTTTCCCTGTCGACACTGTCACATGGGACCAGTTTCAGCAGGCTTTTCAAACTGCCCATGTTTCAGCAGGAGCTATGGCCTTGAAGAAGCGAGAGTTTCTCAACTTGCGCCAAGGAGGATGGACAGTTGGCCAGTATGTGGAGGACTTTAGTAAATTAGCATGTTATGCCCCAGATGACGTTGCTACGGATGCAGCTAAGCAGGAGAAGTTTCTGGAAGGACTGAATGATGAGTTGAGCATGCAGTTGATGGTAGCAACCTTCAACAACTACCAGGAGTTGGTAGATCGTGCTCTCATGATTGAAGGGAAGCAGCAGCAAATTGAAAATCGCAAGAGGAAGTATGCACAAGGAAAGTACAATTCAGGAGCTCAGCAGAAGCCATGATTTACCCCTAGATCGGGAGGACATTTTCAGCATACCCATGGAGGAGGTACCTCGCACAATCACAATGGCACCAAGAATGGTAATGGTAATGGAGGAAGCAACGGCCAGAACCATACCAACCCATCAACCCTAGCCAAGAAAGACCTGAGCCAAGTCACTTGCTTTAAGTGTCAGAAGACCGGACATTATGCCAATGAATGTCCTAAAGGCCAGAATGGCAATGGAAGCTCTCGGAAGAAGCCAAACCCTTTCAACAGGGGACAGGTGAACCACGTTAATGTGGAGGAGGTTGAAGAGCAGCCGGATGCAGTAATCGGTAAGTTTTTGGTTAAGTCATTTACTGCACTCGTTCTTTTTGATACTAGTGCATCGCATTCATACATATCAAGGGGATTTGTGGATAAGTATAACTTTCCCACTAAGGTTCTTAGAACACCTATGCTAGTAAGCTCACCAGGAGCGGAGTATATGGCCAGTCAAGGGTGTTTCCAAGTGCCATTAAGTATAGGAAGGCATATTTTCCCAACGGATTTAATTATTCTGGAATCCCAAGGTTTGGATGTAATTCTCGGTATGGATTGGCTGTCGATGTATGGGGGAAACATCAATTGCGCCAGTAAGACAATTTTGCTTATGACGCCAGAAGGAAGAAGGATCAAGTATGTATCCCGGCATGCGCCAAATAGGACACAAGTAAATTCCTTATCAGGAGTTGTGCAGGAGGAAGTACCAGTGGTAAGGGATTTCCCTGACTTATTTCCCGAAGAGTTGCCAGGCATGCCACCGGATAGAGATATTGAGTTTTTGATTGAGCTATTGCCAGGCACAGGGCCAATATCAAAGACACCATACAGGATGCCCGCAAAGGATTTGGTGGAGATTAAGAAGCAGATTAAGGAGTTACTGGATAAAGGTTACATTCGCCCAAGTTCGTTGCCTTGGGGATCACCAGTACTTCTAGTGGAGAAAAAGGATGGATCGTTAAGGATGGTTGTTGACTATCGTGGGTTGAATGAAGTAACGATCAATAACAAGTACCCACTACCAATGATCAATGATCTGTTTGATCGATTGCAAGGAGCTAAGGTATTTTCCAAGATCGATCTGCGATCAGGATACCACCAGTTGAAGATTCGAGAACAGGATATACCTAAGACAGCTTTTACCACCAGGTATGGGCTGTACGAGTATACCGTTATGTCATTTGGTCTGACTAACGCACCTGCCTATTTTATGAACATGATGAACAAAGTATTTATGGAGTTCTTGGATAAGTTCGTCATGGTGTTCATTGATGATATTCTGGTTTACCCGAAGAATGAAGAGGAGCATAAGGAACATTTGCGTTTGGTTCTTGGAAAGCTCAGGGAACATCAACTATATGCCAAGTTTAGCAAATGTGAGTTTTGGTTGAAGGAAGTAGGATTCCTCGGACACGTTACATCCGGAGAAGGAATAGCAGTTGATCCCACTAAAGTTGATACCGTGACCAAGTGGGAGGCACCAACAACAGTTGGAGAGATCCAGAGTTTCCTTGGACTCGCAGGATACTACCAGAGATTTATTGAGAATTTCTCCAAAATTGCAAAACCTATGACGGACTTGTTAAAGAAGGATACCAAGTTCATATGGACTAAGAAGTGTGAGGCTAGTTTCCAGGAGTTGAATAAACGCTTGGTTACTTTACCAGTGTTGATTTTGCCAGACCAGACCAAGGATTATGAGGTGTATTGCGACGCTTCACGACGAGGACTTGGAGCAGTGCTTATGCAGGAAGGGAGAGTTGTTTCATATGCCTCATGACAACTGAAACCCCACGAATTGAATTATGCCACGCATGATTTGGAGTTAGCAGCCGTAGTGCATGCATTGAAAACATGGAGACATTTCCTCATTGGAAATCATTGCGAGGTGTACACGGATCACAAGAGTTTGAAATACATTTTCACGCAGAAGGAGTTAAACCTCAGACAAAGGAGATGGTTGGAGCTCATCAAGGATTATGATATGAGATTGCATTACCATCCCGGAAAGGCTAATGTAGTAGCTGACGCATTGAGCCGTAAGAGCCATGTCAATACACTAATGACGAGAGAAATACCAAAGGTGTTAGTCGAGCATCTTCGTGAGCTATGTTTGGAAATAGTTCCGAGAGGCTATGTAGCAGCATTGGAGATTCAGTCAACTTTGATGGATAGCATCAGAGAAGCTCAGAAGACTGACAAGGAGATTGCCTCTATAAAGGAGAGAATGAGCGAAGGAAAGGCTAAAGGATTTCGTGAGGATGAGCACAACACCCTATGGTTTGAAGACGGTGTTTATGTGCCCAATGACCCGGAGATCAGGAAGTTGATTCTGCATGAGGCACATGATTCACCATATTCGATTCACCCAGGAAATACAAAGATGTATTTGGATTTGAAGGATACCTTCTGGTGGACCGGAATGAAGAAAGATATTGCGGAGTATGTAGCGGTTTGTGACGTATGTCAGAGAGTAAAGGCAGAGCATCAGAAGCCAGCAGGATTGCTACAGCCATTGCCGATATCGGAATGGAAGTGGGATAAGTTAGGCATGGATTTTATCACGGGATTACCCAGGACTCGTTCAGGCTATGACTCGATTTGGGTTGTAGTTGATCGGTTGACGAAAGTAGCTCATTTCATCCCGGTAAAGACAACTTACACCAGTGCTAAGTTGGCAAAGATATACATGACCAGGATTGTATGCTTACATGGAGTTCCGAGGAGTATAGTATCAGATAGAGGAACCCAGTTGACCAAAAGTTTTGGAATCAGTTGCACGAAACTTTGGGTACCAGGCTAGAGTTCAGCACAGCTTTTCATCCACAGACAGATGGACAGACCGAGAGAGTCAATCAGATTTTGGAGGACATGCTGAGAGCTTGTGCGCTAGATTATGGATCTAGTTGGGACGACAATTGCCATATGCAGAATTCTCTTACAACAACAGCTATCAATCCAGTTTAAAGATGGCCCCTTTCGAAGCCTTGTACGGAAGAAGGTGCAGGACCCCATTGTCCTGGGATGAAGTTGGAGACCGCCAGCTGTTTGGACCAGATTTGATTAAGGAGTCTGAACAGAAGGTGAAATTGATTCGCGATAGGCTCAAGGTAGCTCAATCCAGGCAGAAGAGTTATGCATATTCAAAACGCAAGGAGACAGTTTACGAAGTCGGATACAGAGTTTATCTTCGAGTATCCCCACTTCGGGGAATAAAGCACTTTCGTGTTAAGGGAAAGTTAGCGCCACGATTTGTAGGACCATACCGAGTATTGGAACGTATGGGAGAAGTGGCCTACAAGTTGGAATTGCCCGAAGGATTGTCAGGAGTTCATGATGTGTTCCACATTTCTCAGCTAAAGAAGTGCCACGCAGAGATGGCTGACATACCCTTGATAGACACAGTGCCATTGGAAGCAATTCAGTTGGATAACAATTTGACCTATGAGGAGAAACCAGTTAAGATTCTCGAGTTTGCCAGCCGAGTCACCCGCAGCAAGGTTATAAAGTTTTGTAAGGTTCAGTGGAGCCACCACACGGAGGATGAAGCCACCTGGGAGCGAGAGGAAGATTTGCTCAAGGACCACCCTCACCTATTTTCTAGCCAACCCGAATCTCGAGGGCGAGATTCATCTTAAGGGGGTAGGTTTGTAACATCCCAAATTTTCAATTTGGAATGTTATACATTAGATCATCATTGCATATCATAATTTATTTGCTTTTGGTTTTGATCCTAGAAATTCTACGCAACTCAAGGACCCACGGAGAGAGTTGGGGATTTCGTTATTTTCATAATTGAGTTTTCTCAAATTTTGAGAATAGGATAATTTGATTTTAATTATTTTATCATCAGTTATTTCTATTACAAAAATATGAGAGAGGGAATAAAATGACTTTCCCAAAATAAAGAAATATTGAGGATTTAATAATAAAATCAAATAAGATTTTATTTCGGAGTTTTTCGATATTTTATTTGAATTTAGGAAAAATGTGCGATTTTCAAAATTGCATTTAGGCGCCAAATAAATGTTCACCTTGTGCGGCTTGATTTTAGAAGCCGGGGAAAATTTATTTCGGGATTATTGGAGTCCGTTTAGTATTTCTTTTATTTGTTTTTCTTCGTGGAATAATTAAAAAAAACGCAACCGACCTACGGGCCATGTCCGACCCGGACACTAGGCCCGTCCATGCTTTATAAGCCGGGGAGCCCAGCCCGGGGCCTCCAAACCCTAGCGCCCCGACCGCCGCCGCCCCAGCGCCGCCGCCGCCGCCGCCGACCGCCGCCGCCGCCGGAGCACCGCCGCCACTGCCGGATCCGTCGCCGGAGTTGCCGGGGTAGTTTTTTTAGTCTCCGTTTTTTTTTTCCGAAAAACCATTCGGTTTTTCCAACGGTTTTGTTCGCTTTTTTTATTTTTGTTTTTTTAAAAATAGATAGGTTTTTCCGATTTATTTAAATAGCGAGCGTTCGTTCGTTCGTTCTAGCGAACGTTCATCGTTTTCTTTTCTCGGATTAAATCCGCGATTTTTCTGATCGCGATTCCTGATCCGATTTTCGTTTTAGTATAACTTTTAGCTCGTTTATCGGAATCAGGCGATTCAAGCGCCTGGAGTTTCGTCTCAAAACCCTCTATCCGTTTAACCAACTTAAACAAGTTTTTGCCACTGTAAAAATTGCCCTAGATCCAGAATAGTAAACGAAGCCTGTTTCTTTTGCCGTTTGACTTTCGTTGCTTCGTTTGATTTGATTCTTTTTGCAAACCGGAGTTCTTAAGTTGAACTTTCTGGTTAGATCTCTTATTTGAGTTTTACCTGTGCATTAGATGAATACTTATTGAATGCTTGTTTGTTTATCTGCGATAGAATACCTGGAGTGCGCCGCCTGTTACTTCGAATCTCTAGGTTTCGCGGATCATCAGCAAGGCAAGTAACACTTTGATCAAACCTCCTACTACCCAGTTTTATTGCATTAGATCAATCCTCAAACATTGCATGATTAGGATCTAATTAAATTGTGGGATGGGAAGTAGTTGAGGTAGTACCTATTACTTGTTGTATTATCAAACCTTTGGGAGTTACTTTTACGTTTGCCTATTATGCCATGCTATGCTAGTAGACGTGGATTGGGTGAGTGATATCCATGACAGATGTGAGTTTGTTAATTAATGGTTTATCTAAGGTGGCAACTTAAACACACATCTGGGTGGATTGAGGTACCTGGGTATTCCAGGATTTCCTGTTTTTCTTTATGGACCACCACCCAGGCCCAAAGGGATCATGTGATTTTTCATACTAGAAACTTTCGTGTGCAGCCACAAGCTATTATGGGCTCTAGCATAGTTGATTAAGTAGTGCGAACTCTTACAGGGTGGACTAGCAGATGTAGGAGAAAGTAGGTGTAACGGTCTATCCATCGTAAGGTGCTAGCGCTTCTGAAAGACTATGTCTCGGTCATCCGTTTCTCAAACACCGTGTAGTGCGAGAAACCAAACGGAGGCGATCGAGTCTTGTGGGGAAAAGTGCGCAAACCTCTGCAGAGTGTATAAACTAATCATGGTTAGCCGTGTCCCCGGTTATGGACATCTTGAGTATCTAGTACTTGGATTATCATGTGAATCTCAACATGTTACTCTAAAATTTAATTTTGATGGGTTTTGTTTAATGATGATGCTTAATTGGGATTGAGAATGCTGTCAACCATTCTCAATGTTTAACAACTACCATGATAGTTAAATAAAATTTATTCCTTTGCAGTAGGGAAAAATCAGCTTTATGCAAAACTGTAACCATAGAGCTTTCCACCAGCCAAATATGCATATAGTATAGCTGTTTCATTCCATTACTCTCTATGTGTTACTTTGCCAGCATATTCCATGTGCTGACCCGTTTCGGGCTGCAACATTAATGTTGCAGACTTTTCAGACGATGATTAAGGAGTTTTAGGTCGTGGTTCTATACTCAGTGATGCCGTTGGAGTTGATGGACTCACTTATCTTCTAAGCCTTCTGCTGTTATCGTTATTAGATGGCCTTAAGCCATATTTATTGTAATAAGTTCTCTATTGAGACGCTCGATGTAATGAGTGTGTGATTGCTACTCTGTTATAAATCCTTCAAGTACTGTGTGGTGTCAGCATTACTGATCCAGGGATGACACCTGAGCACAGAGATCAGACTGTTTGAGGTCTGCTCGCTACATTCTTGGTTGAAAATATTGATGGGCATGTTATTTATTTTTGTGATGAAGCCACTAGAATTGCTAAAGCCGATGAAAAAGGTAAACATAGACCTGTTGTTGGCATGCCTATTGTCTATGTTAAAATAGGAGATCATTGTTATCATGGCTTATGTGATTTGGATGCTAGTGTGAGTGCTATCCCGTTTACTCTATATCAAGAAATTATGAATGAAATTACACCTGCTGAAATAGAAGACATTGATCTTACTATTAATCTTGGTAATGGAGATACTATTACACCACTTGGGATTGTTGGAGATGTTGAAGTCTTGTGAGGGAAAATAAAATACCTTACTGATTTTCTAGTTCTTGGTTCTCCACAAGATGATGTTTGTCCCATTATATTTGGTAGACCTTTTCGGAACATGGTAAATGCTAAGATAGATTGTGAGAAAGAAACTGTTAGTGTAACTTTTGGTGATGTGTCTCATGAGTTTAATTTCTCCAAATTTCATAGACAATCCCGTGATAATGAACTACCTAGTAAAGATGAAATAATTGGTCTTTCTTCTATTGATGTGCCTCCTACTAATTCTTTAGAACAATATTTGCGAGACCATGAAAATGATATGCATATGAATGAAACAAAATGAAATAGATGAGATATTCTTTGAACAAATGCCTGTTTTGAAACACAACTTGCATGTTGAGACTCTTGGAGATACACTCCCACCCAAGAGTGATCCTGTGTTTGAGCTTAAACAATTACCTGATTCTTTGAAATATGCTTATCTTGATGAAAAGGAAATATATCATGTCATTATTAGTGCTAACCTTTCAGAGCATGAAGAAAAAAGATAATTGAAAACTCCGAGGAAGCACCGAGCCGCTATTGGATATACTCTTGATGATCTTAAGGGCATTAGTCCCACTCTATGTCAGCATAAAATTGATATGGAACCTGATGCTAAACTAGTTGTTGATCACCAACGACGGTCAAATCCAAAGATGAAGGAAGTGGTAAGAAATGAAATATTAAAGCTTCTGGAAGGAGGTATAATCTATCCTCTAGCTGATAGTAGATGGGTAAGTCATGTTCATTGTGTCCCTGGAAGGGAGGTATTACTATTGTTCCTAATGATAAAAATCAACTCATCCCACAAAGAATTATCACAAGTTATAGAATGGTAATTGATTTTAGAAAATTAAACAAAGCTACTAGGAAAGAACATTATGCTCTAGCTTTCATTGATCAAATGCTAGAAAGACTATAAAAACATACACATTTCTTCTTTCAAGATGGATATTCTGGTTTTCCCAAATACCTGTGACACAAGAGGATCAAGAAAAAACTACTTTTACATGCCCTTTTGGTACTTTTGCTTACATGCCCTTTCATTGATCACATGTGATACCTTTCAAAGATGTATGACTGCTACATTCTCTAACTTATGTGAAAATATTGTTGAGGTTTTCATGGATGATTTTTCCGTTTATGGAACTTCTTTTGATGATTGATTAAGAAACCTTGATCGAGTTTTGCAGAGATGTGAAGAAACTAATCTTGTCTTGAATTGGGAGAAGTGCCACTTTATGGTTAATGAAGGTATTGTCTTGGGGAATAATGTCACCAAAATAGGTATTGAAGTGGATAAAGCTAAAGTTGATGCAATTGAGAAAATGCCGTGTCCTAAAGATATCAAAGGTGTAAGAAGTTTCCTTGGTCATGCTGGTTTCTATAGGATATTTATTAAAGACTTCTCTAAAATTTCTAGGTCTCTTACTAATCTTTTGCAGAAATATGTTCCATTTGTTTTTGATGATGATTGTGGAGAAGCATTTGAAATACTTAAGAAAGCCTTAATCTCTGCACCTATTGTTCAACCACCTAATTGGAACCTACCCTTTGAAATTATGTGTGATGCTAGTGATTATGTTGTTGGTGTTGTTCTAGGGCAAAGAGTTGATAAGAAATTGAATGTTATCCATTATGTTAACAAAACTCTAGACAGATCTCAAAGAAATTATGCTAATACCAAAAAAGAATTTTTAGCAGTTGTGTTCGGTTGTCACAAATTCAGATCTTGCATAGTTGATTCTAAACTAATTGTTCACGCTGATCATGCTGCTATTAAGTACCTTATGGAAAAGAAAGATGCTAAACCTAGACTCATTAGGTGGGTTCTCTTGCTACAAGAATTTGATTTACATATTACTGGTAGGAAAGGAGCTGAGACCCATAGCAGACAACTTGTCTAGGTTAAGAAATATTCTTGATGACCTACTACCTATGGATGATAGCTTTCCTGATGGACAATTAGCTGTCATAAATGATTCTCGTAGTACTCCTTGGTGTGCAGACTATGCTAATTATATCGTTGGTAAATTTATACCACCTAGTTTCACATACCAACAAAATAAGAAGTTCTTCTTTGATTTAAGACATTACTTCTGGGATGACCAACACCTTCATAAAGGAGTAGATGGTGTTATTAGACGTTGTGTACCTGAGCATGAACAGGAACAAATCTTACGCGAGTGTCACTACGAGGCTTACGGAGGACACCATGTTGGAGACAGAACTGCACACAAGGTATTGCAATCTGGTTTTTACTGGCCTACTCTTTTCAAAGATGCTCGTAAGTTTGTTTTGTCTTGTGATGAATGTCAAAGGATTGGTAACATAAGTAGATGTCAGGAAATTCCTATGAATTATTCACTTGTTATGTAACTATTTGATGTTTGGGGACTTGAATATATGGGACCTTTTCCTTCCTTCAATGGGTATACACATATTTTGGTTGCTATTAATTATGTTACTAAGTGGGTAGAATCTATTCCAACTAATAGTGCTGATCATAACACCTCCATTAAAATGCTTAAAGAAGTTATTTCTCCGAGGTTTGGAGTCCCTAGATATTTACTGACTAATGGTGGTTCACACTTTATTCATGGTGCTTTCCGTAAATTGCTTGCTAAGTATGATGTTAACCATAGAATTGCATCTCCTTATCATCCTCGATCTAGTGGTCAAGTAGAATTAAGTAATAGTAAAATTGATCTTGCAAAATACTGTTGATAGGTATCGAGAAACTTGATGATGCATTATGGGCTTATAGAACTGCTTATAAGAATCCTATGGGGATGTCTCCATATAAAATGATATATGGAACAACATGTCACCTACCTCTCGAATTAGAACATAAAGCTTATTGGGCAATTAAAGAACTCAAATATCATTTTAAACTTGCCAATGAAAAGAGGTTATTTGACATTAGCTCACTTCATGAATGGAGATCCCAAGCCTATGAAAATGCTAAATTGTTTAAAGAAAAGGTTAAAATATGGCATGACAAAAGAATACAAAAGAAGGAATTTAATGTAGGTGACGATGTCTTGCTATACAATTCTCATTTAAGATTTATTGCAGGAAAACTTCTCTCCAAATGGGAAGGGCCTTACATTATCGAAGAAGTTTATCATTCCGATACCATCAAGATCAAAAATGTCAAAGGAAACAAACCGAAGGTGGTGAATGGGCAAAGAATCAAACATTATATCTTAGGTATGCCCATAAATGTTGAAACTGATATTATTCATTCAATAACACCAGAGGAGTATGATACGTCCATTTTGCATCATGTTTTCTTACTGTTATTTATGATGTTTTTATACATAATAACACTTTTTGGAGTAATTCTAATGCCTTTTCTCTCATAATTTGCAAGGTACACACAAAGAGGGAGAATTCCGGTACATGGAAATCTGGACCTGGAAAAGCTACATCAGGCTACCTATTCTACACAACTCCAAACAGGCTGAAACTTCACGGAATTGTTTTATGGAATATATGATCAATATTGGAGCAAATAAGTACCGAGGAGGCCCACCAGGTGGGCACAACCCACCTGGGCGCGCCAGGGAGCCCAGGCGCGCCCTGGTGGATTGTGCTCACCCAGGCCCACCTCCGGTGCCCATCTTCTGTTATATAAGTCATTTTGACCTAGAAAAAAAATAAGGAGACGACTTTCGGGACGGAATGCCACCGTCTTGAGGTGGAACTTGGGCAGGAGCACTTTTGCCCTCCGGCGGAGCGATTCCGCCGAGGGAACTTCCCTCCCGGAGGGGGAAATCATCATCATCATCATCACCAACAACTCTCCCATCTTGTGGAGGGCAATCTCCATCAAGATCTTCAACAACACCATCTCGTCTCAAACCCTAGTTCATCTCTTGTGTTCAATCTTGTTACCGGAACTGTAGATTGGTGCTTCAGGGTGACTAGTAGTGTTGATTACATCTTGTAGTTGATTACTATGGTTTATTTGGTGGAATATTATATGTTCAGATTCATTATGCTATTTAATACCCCTCTGATCTTGAGCATGTTTATCACTTGTGAGTAGTTACTTTTGTTCTTGAGGTCACGGGAGAAATCATGTTGCAAGTAATCATGTGACCTTGATATGTGTTCGATATTTTGATAGTATGTATGTTGTGATTCCCTTAGTGGAGTCAAGTGAACGTCAACTACACAACACTTCACCATATTTGGGCCTAAGGGAATGCATTGTGGAGTAGCAATTAGATGATGGGTTGCGAGAATAACAGAAGCTTAAACCCCAGTTTATGCGCTATTCCGTAAGTGACCGATTGGATCCAAAAGTTTAATGCTATGGTTAGAATTTATTCTTAATACCTTTCTCGTAGTTACAGATGCTTGCGGGAGGGTTAATCATAAGTAGGAGGTTTGTTCAAGTAAGAATAACACCTAAGAACCGGTCCACCCACATATCAAATTATCAAAGTAGCGAACACAAATCGAACCAACATGGTGAAAGTGACTAGATGCCGTGTACCCTCAAGAACGCTTTGCTTATCATAACTGACCGTTTTGGCCTGTCCTTTGCCTCAAAAGGATTGGGCTACCTTGCTGCACTTTTGCTACTATCATCGTTGCTTGATGGTTACAAATTATCTTGCTATCAAACTACTTTGTTACTTACAATTTCAGCACTTGCAGACATTACCTTGCTGAAAACCACTTGTCATTTCCTTCTGCTCCTCGTTGGGTTCGACATTCTTACTTATCAAAAAGAGCTACAATTGATCCCATATACTTGTGGGTCATCAGAGTACATAAAGGAATCCTTCCAGAATGCTCCAGAACCCTGAAAAGGAATAGGTATGTGATACGGTAAGTAAACCGACTCCAAAAGTTTCCCAAAAGCAATTCTACTCTATTTTGGAATATTTAAAAAATTAGGAAAATAAAAAGTAGTCCGAAAAGTGCACGAGCAGGCGACAAGATTGGGGGCACGTCCTAACCCCCTGGGCGCGCCTCCCGAGCTTGTGGCCACCTCGTGTACCTCCGGACTCCATTTTCTCCCAGAATACTTGTTTTGCTTGGTAAAAAAATCATTATATAATCTCTCAAAGGTTTTGACCACCGTATTACTACGATATCCTATGTTCTTGTTTCCAGCTATTTTTCTGACAGATCTGAAAGCATGTCGTTGCAAGATTCAAATGGATAGAGCTATGTTTCCCATTATACTGCGGATCCAAAGATCTTTGGGGAGATTTATCCCTACCTATGGTCCACGGATGAGGAGCAATATTCCGACACGGAGGAGGCAAAAGATGCGAGCTCAGAGGAAGATGATGCCCCCCTACCTCAACCAGCGGATATGCACGTCGAGTTCAAGAAGTCAAGCCAGCTGAACAGATCAAACAAATCTGAGGTTCAATTTATCTCGTCCCATTTTTTGCAGGTATGTAAGGCGGCGTTATGCAAAAAGATATTGAAGCTTGATCAAGAAAATGATGACTTGAGGGAGGAAAGGTTCATCCTCAAATGTAGGTTGGAGAAGCTCGCCGCCGCATCATCAACTCCATCACCACCACCTCCGAAGAAGGAGACTTGAGTACATGGGTATGGGCACTCCCCTCGTCTTATGCCAAGCTTGGGGGAGGTTCCCTGATATTGTATCACCATGACATCTTTATCTTTATCGTTTATTTTAGTTTGATACTTTTGGTTAAATCTTGATCTAGTAGAATAAAGTTTTAGTATGATCTAGTCTTTGAGTTTTGCTTTGTGTTCTATCTATGTAATTGATGTCTGCTAGACTACATCGGTATTTCCCCAAAGAGGAAGGGATGAAGCAGCACAACGACGGTAGGTATTTCCCTCAGTGATGGGACCAAGGTTATTGAACTATTAGGAGAACCAAGTAACACTACGTAAACAACACCTGCACACAAATAACAAGTACTCGCAACCCAACGTGTAAAAGGGGTTGTCAATCCCTTTCGGGTAACGGCGCCAGAAATTGGCAAATGGACGTGATAAAAATATGATAGATGGGATAAATAGATCTCGAATAAAATAAATTGCAGCAAGGTATTTTTGTATTTTTGGTTTAATAGATCTGAAAATAAAATCAAAGGAAAATAAATCGCCAAGGCAAATATATTAAAGAAGAGACCCGGGGATCGTAGGTTTCACTAGTGGCAGCTCTCGAGAAAAATAGCAAACGGTGGGTGAACAAATTACTATTGGGAAATTGATAGAACTTCAAATAATCATGATGATATCCAGGCAATGCTCATTGTATATGCATCACGTCAAAGATTAGTAGACCTACTCCTGCCTGCATCTACTACTATTACTCCACACATTGACCGCTATCCAACATGCATCTAGTGTATTTAAGTTCATGGAGAAACGGAGTAATGCAATAGGAAAGATGACACGATGTAGAGAAGATCTATTTATGTGGAAATAGACCCCATCTTATTATCCTTAATGGCCACGATACATACGTGTCGGTTCCCCTTCTGTCACTAGGATCAAGCACCGTAAGATCGAACCCATCACAAAGCACCTCTTCCCATTGCAAGATAAATAGATCAAGTTGGCCAAATAAAACCCAAATATCAGGGAAGAAATACGAGGCTATAAGCAATCATGCATATAAGAGATCAAAGAAGACTCAAATAACTTTCATGGATAAAAAGAGATAGATCTGATCATAAACTCAAAGTTCATCGGATCCCAACAAACACACTGCAAAAGAATTACATCATATGGATCTCCAAGAGACCATTGTATTGAGAATCAAACGAGAGAGAGGAAGCCATCTCTAGCTACTAACTATGGACCCATAGGTCTACAAAAGACTACTCACGCATCATTGGAGAGGTACCAATGGACATGATGAACCCCTTTGTGATGGTGTCTAGATTGGATCTGGTGTTTCTAGAACTTGAGGCGGCTGGAATTGATTTTCGTTGACTCCCCTAGGGTTTCTGGAATATTTGGGTATTTATATAGTAAAGAGGCGGTCTGGGGGCACCCGAGGTGGGCACAACCCACCAGGGCGCGACTGGGCCTCCAGGCGCGCCCTGGTGGGTTGTGCTCCCCTCGAAGCACCCCCAGGCGCTTCTCCGGCCTTTGGATGTCTTCTGGTACAAAAAAATCCACAAAAAGTTCCGCTGCATTTGGACTCCATTTGATATTGATTACCTGGGATGTAAAAAACATGCAAAATAGCAGCTGTCACTTGGCACACTATGTCAATAGCTTAGTACCAAAAAATGATATAAAATGATTATAAAACATCCAAGAATGATAATATAACAGCATGGAACAATAAAAAATTATAGATTCGTTGGAGACGTATCAGTAATCGAGTGTGAGAGTTATATAATAAAAATTAGTTTTGAGTTGAGGGCTTTGCTTTCTTGCTTTGATCTTGGAATAGAAAAAGAATAAAATAAATAAATAGATTATACAATAATCTTATGGAGAATGATGACTTCACATATAAGAAGTATGATGCATGAAATTTGTTGAGGATTCACAAACATAGTATTGATCATTGTTGCAATTAATAGGAAGTAATAAAGAAAGAGAGGTTTTACATATGAATACACCATCTTGGACATCTTCTGTGATTGTGATCACTCATTAAAATATTATTTGCTAATAAGTTGATGTTAGACAAGGAATACAACATAATGTGTTATGTTCCCTTATATCTGAATAGAAGTTATATTATCATGGATCCTCCAACATGTTGAGCTTGCTTCTCATCCTTTGCTAGCCAAAAGATCTGGACTAAGTATAGATACTACTTGTGCATCCAAAACCATCAATCTAGTTTCATTCCATGAGAGTCCACTGTATCTACCTATGGATTGAGTAAGATCCTTCAAGAAAGTTTTCTTCTGTGCAAGCAATAAAAATTGCTCTTTAAATATGCATGATCTTTTAGTGTGAAGAAAATAATCTTTAGACAAACTTGTGATGGTGTCGGGGGAAATCGACACCTATGGGATCACTGGGATCCCTTCTACGGTTGGCTGGCACGGGGTTGTGAAAAGAGCGGGTCTGACAGGAAGCACACGGATCGTTTACCCAGGTTCGGGCTGCAAAGATGCGTAATACCCTAGTCCTGCTTTGGTGGATGTATTGAGAGTGTTCTTGTGTTCTTGAGCTAGCTACCGGGTGCAACTTTTCCCAAAAGATCTGCATCCTCCTCCTGGTCGCCTCGGGCCTCCTTTTATAAGAAAAGGGGATTGCCACAGTGGCACACAGGAGGCGGAAAGATGTACAATGGATGCGTCTATCCTCTGGCATAGTTGGGCAAAGAATTTAATGTGCTACCGACGTGGCCCTCTCACTTTATCAGGGACGGCAAGGATGCACGTCCCAGCTGTCATAGCCACGCCTGGCTTCGACACGCGTCTGAGCTGACGAGCTGTCGTGGCGCCATGTTGGCTGGCTGCTGAGCTGGCACGGTGGTGGAGCCTTCAAGAAGACTTGCATGTTACCACGCAGGTGCTTGCTGGGTCGGTGTAGAGGACGCTCATTGCCACGCAGCTGCCCGCCCAGCTGGTTGAGCTAGCAACTGCTTGGGGACGACAGTGGAGCTTTGGCAGACGTGGGCCTAGCTGCGGCCCTGCTGGTGTCCTCGGCAAGGGTCTTGCTAGGCCCCCGGCAAGGGTCTTGCCATGGCGTCGCGGTCGTCCCCGGCAAGGATCTCGCCGGGGGTCATCGTCTTCTGGTCCTCATCTGATCTTGCGTGTTCATGATCTTGACAAAGATTTGCATGTCACCGCGGAGGTGCCTCCCGAGCCTTGGTTCCAATGTAGTCGTCGGCGATGTTTGGAACTCCTCGGCTCAAGGGTGTCTCGCTCTACTGGTGTTGGGCATGTTGCCCCGGCAAGGCTCTTGCCGGGGCCGCAGAGGTCGCCCCGGCAAGGGTCTTGCCGGGGGAGTCCACCTTGCTCCTTAGTTCTTCAGTGTTTATGGCCTTGGCGTTGCTTTGTTTGTCTTATGCTTCGGTTTCCCTCCGGCTTCCCTCCTCTGCCTTGTTAAGTGTGGCCACGGGCGCGGCTCTGACTGCGCGTGCACAAGTAAAGGGGTCAAAAGGAGAGCCCCTACTTTTGTACACTGATAGGAGCCCCCAGGCCTGGGCCACACATAAGGGCGCCTCGTTGTTGGGCTAGGCCCAGAATGGTGCGCGGGCAGGTGGGGTGGATTTTACCGTAGTTACTTCTCGTCCGCTGCGCTTCCCCATAACATGCACGATGTGGAGGGGTGTACGTGACGTGGGGGTCATGCGTGGGGCGGTTCCCGCACGCATGCCTCACATCATGGTTAATGGGAAAAGAGGCGGCTCATGCCTTCCCCATAAAAAGTGGGAGGCGCAGAGGCGCGGCTCATTAACTTGGGCGGACTCGGGTCGTGGTCTTTAAGGCGTCAGTGCGCCAGGATCACGGGGTGGGGAACGGTTGCCCCACCCGTCCCTTCGATTCTGCTCGCTCGCCACGTGTCCCCCATGCAGGTGGCAGGCTGTGGAGGCGGGAAACCGGGCCGTCGCTGTTTGGGGCAGCGGGTCGGTCCCGATCCCCTGCGCCCCCGATGGCCGGATTGGCCGAGTGGGGCGGCCGAGCCCCGACCCCACTCCTTTATAAGGAGGGGGAGGGGATGGCATCCCACATCCTTTCATCATTCGGCTCCATTCACTTCGGCTCCTTCTTCCATCTGCCGTGGCGAGAGGAGGTGTCGGCCCTTCGACGGTGGCGGCAAGGGTTGCTGCTCGTTAGCGCATCCTCCCTTCCCAAGAGCTCGTGGTGGCAAAGCCGGCCAGAAGATGAAGGGGGAGGGGGCGAGGCGGAGGACGCTGTGGCGCTTGGGGGAGAGGGGGCGGGGCGGCGCATCGCCCTCGCCTCCGCCAGTGATGCCTCCCCTGATGGAGGGCCACATCGGGGACCAGCCAAGTGAGTTCTTAATCAGGCTGCGCCGGCCACCGCGTCGCCGCCTCCGTATCCCTACCCCATTTGCTCGGGAGATGGAGCTCAATGCACACCAGACCCTCAGGTTGCACATGAGGGGCTGCGGGAACGGCAGCACGCGGGTCGACGTCGACTTCCCCGCTCCTCACGTCATGTACCTCCGTCGCGGATGGAAGACGTTCGCTTGTGTCCACAGCCTGACGGCGGGGCTTGTCCTCTACTTCAAGTTAATGGAGGGCGGCCTGCTCTCCATCAAGGTCTTTGGAGACCTTGGAACTCGCCTAAAGTGCTGCGTGGAGAGCTCCTACGACGATGAAGACTCCTCTTCAAGCGAGAATGATGAGGAGGGTAGCAACAGCGACGGCGAGAGCGTTGAGCGAGGTCACGTCGACCTCGTCTCCGACTGACCGTGTCGCCCCTCCCTACGTCGTGCAGCCTGCCGAGGGCCTTCCTCGGCAAGCTCTGCATCAGAGTGTCCCCCGTCGCCTCCTTGGGCGGCTGGCGTAGGAGGGTTGGAGAAGGCGGAGAAGGTGGGTGGCGGCCGTCAAATCGAAGTACGCGGGAACCGAAACCTTCGTCGCGTATTGCCGGCCCGCTGCCTCATCTTCTAGCTCCCCTCCTGGAACCGGGATGTTCTCTTGGTGCCTTCTGATCCTCGCACCTCACCCCACTCTTTTTTCCCTCCTGCTATCGTGTTCCACCTTCTGAGGAGAGGGACAAGAAAGGGACTACGGGCATATTATCTCTTTTTAGTTTGTAAGCCTGCGGGCACTTGTTAGATTTAAAATTTTTAATCCCCTTGCTCATGTTTTTCATCCCGTATGAACTATACCTGTATGGGACGTTTTTAATGAAAAGGGGTGCCTGCCGGGTTCTTTGTGCGTGAGACAGGCTCATGCCAAGGAATGAATCCTTGTTATTTTTAAGACAAACACTGACGCCCGGCAACAGGCCTTGCCTTCCTCTTGCTTCAGCCGACCATCCTCACGCTCTTGGCAGAGGCAGGGGCGAAGTAGAGTTAGGCCCCTCATTCATTTCCTCGTCGCCGCGGCTACGACCCGGTTCCGACCCAGGGACTTGGGTACAGGGAAAAAAGGGGGAGCACGGTGGTCAAGGGGCAAAATGAGGTTTCATACGCCCCAATCATCATACGGAAATACACAACAGAGGATGAAAGACTTATCTGAATCTGCAGCCCCCGGCAGCCTTGGCTTGCCGCAGTTGGATTCTTGTATCTGCAGCCCCCGGCAACATTGGCTTGCCGAGGCTGTTGCACCGGCTCGTTCTATTTCTTCCAAACAGCTCAGCAGAAACGTCCAAGTACCCTGCGAACCAAAGAGGATGGTGTCGGTGTCAAAACCGGCGGATCTCGTGTAGGGGGTCATGGTAACAGGAGGCAGGGAACACGATGTTTTACCCAGGTTCGGGCCCTCTTGATGGAGGTAAAACCCAACGTCCTACTTGATTAGTATTAATGATATGGGTAGTACAAGAGTAGATCTACCACGAGATCAGAGAGGCTAAACCCTAGAAGCTAGCCTATGGTATGATTGTATGTTATTGTTGTTGTCCTACAGACTAAAACCCTCCGGTTTATATAGACACCAGAGAGGGCTAGGGTTACACAAGGTCGGTTACAAAGGAGGAGATATACATATCTGTATTGCCTAGCTTGCCTTCCACGCCAAGGAGAGTCCCATTCGGACACGGGACGAAGTCTTCAATCTTGTATCTTCATAGTCCAACAGTCCGGCCAAAGGATATTGTCTGGCTGTCCGGACACCCCCTAATCTAGGACTCCCTCAGTAGCCCCTGAACCAGGCTTTCAATGACGATGAGTCCCGCATGCAGTATTGTCTTCGACATTCCAAGGCAGGTTCCTCCTCCGAATACATCATGGAAGAATTTGAATACAAGGATAGTGTCCGACCCTAGAAAATAAGTTCCACATTCCACCGTAGAGAGAATAATATTTCCACAAATCTTATTTGTTGACTTATTTTGGCAACACGACATTATGTCATGGCTCGGTGATTATTCGATCCGTTTCCTTTGACTAGCCCCGCACATAACGCGAGGCAGTTTTTTGACACGTCTTGTCAAAGCAGAGATCGTGTCCCCTTATCATGGGATTCTCATCAATACGGGCGTGGGTAACCCAACCGCGCCATCGATTATGATGCTTGGGGGATAAGCGAGTTTTACCAGGCTAGTGGGGACGCATAGTTTCGTCCGCCCATATAAAGGGATAAGGATTCACCTCTTCATCCATGCCTTCTTCCTCCTTTGCTCATCCATTTTCGCGCACTCGAGCTCCAACACCCAAGTCCACATCCTTTCCTTCAACCTTCTCCAAACATGTCCGGAGCGGGAGGCAAATGGATGGCTTCCTCCATCACGGAGGGACATATCAAGAAGCTGCGCGGAGCCGGATACTTAGCCGCAAATATCGCACATCGGCTGCCCGCTGCGGGGCAGATCGTCCCTACCCCGGAACCTCACGAGAGGGTAGTTTTCCTCCACCACTTCCTCCGTGGAATGCGGTTTCCCCTCCATCCATTCATCCGTGGTCTCATGTTCTACTACGGGCTGGACTTTCATGATCTGGCCCCAAACTTCGTCCTCAACATTTCGGCGTTCATCGCCGTGTGTGAGGCTTTCCTCCGCATCCGGCCCCACTTCGGCCTGTGGTTAAAGACCTTCAATATCAAGCCGAAGGTGGTGGGAGGCCAACAAGCAGAATGCGGTGGAGCCATGGTGGGCAAGATGCCCAATGTTATATGGCTTGAAGGCTCCTTTGTGGAGACCATAAAGGGGTGGCAATCGGCGTGGTTCTACATCACTGAGCCGCGCGACGCCAAATGGACGGCGGCCCCCGAGTTTCGATCCGGATTCCCTACACGGCTCACTTCCTGGAAAGAGAAGGGCTTGTCGTGGGGTTCATCGGTGGAGCTGGATGGACTCCAGAAATGTATCCGGAGTATGGTAAGCAAGAAGCTCAAGCTTGTCAACATAGTCCAGGTCATGCTCATCCGCCGGATCCTCCCGTGTCAACAACGGGATTTTAACTTGTGGGAGTTTGACCCGGCCCATCACCAGACTTTGAGCGAGCTCTTCCATACGACGCACAAGGACGTCTAGAAGGTGCTGTTCAAGGGCGCCGAGGTCCCTCCTTCTCTCGCCGAGGACCGCGGGCTAAGCGCAAAGCGCCTAGCGCGTCCGGTGAGTTCAATACGTCCCGTAGGATATATATTTCCCCTAGCTTAATCATGTGCGGGGTCTGATCTCCATGCCTTTGACAGGACTGGGTGGAGACGTCGGGGCAGATTAACTGTCCGGCCCCATTGCCCGAAGACACCGCAGGCGCTCTCCTGACGGAGATGCTAACTCCGGCTCCTTACAAGGTGCCGGAGAAGACCAAGAAGGCCAAGGGAACCCGAAAGAGTTCCCGACGCCAGGCGTCATCGGACTCACCGTCTGATGACTCTGCGGCACACTCCTCCCCCGAAGACGAGGAAGAAGAAGAAGATACTCCCCCTGCAGTTGGGGGAGATAAGGAAAGGAAGGCTGCCCCAACTGGGGAGGCTGGAGGGTCCAAGAAGGGAAGGACTCTCCTTCCGGACAGTTCCACCACCGCCGCCGAAGGCGAAGACGAGTGGTTACCCAGGGCCAAGCCCCTGGGGAGGTCGTAAGTATTCGGATACCAGAGTAACTCATAGTATCCTTTTGCGCACCGCTTCCCCTAACGCCGAATATGATTATGCAGGCCGCCACGAGCCCGTATCGATGTATCATCGGATGGCTCCCTGGGCTCGTCGGATATGGATAGCGACCCACTTCCGACCGCCACCTCCCCTGCCCTGCGGACGACACCGAGGTATTGTCTCAAGAGGCACCGGGTCGAGGGGAGACAGTCCCGGAGGCGCCTCAAGGCGACCTTCCGGACTCCGGGGGCAGGGGGACAAGGCCCCTGAGGGCTCCAAGTTCGGCCCTCAGCCGAGCACTGCGCCGGAACCTCCAGTGGTTCTGGACTCGGGCAGGCGGCCTCCTTCCAAGAGGGGCAAGATGCCTGTGCCGGTGACCTCTGTCCATCCAGAGGCACCGGACAATCTGCTGGAAGCGCTTCGCAGCGCTTCCATCGACGAGGAGCACTGTACTATTATGAGTGCGGTGGTCCAGAAGGTTTAATCCGCCCAGAGCGGATTGACTAAAGCCTGTGCCAGCCTTCTAACAGGCTTTGAGATAAGTGTTAAAATATAGGAAAAATATTACCGCATAGATAGTAGCCCCTGATGCTCTGTTCGGTGTTACAAAGAAAAGCCGAACAGAGGATCAAACAATATCACAGGAGTCTAATATAAGTATGTCAATATGCGTATGCAGGTTTTGCTGCTGGCATCTGCCGCACTGACTGCGGAGGTCGCTGCACTGAAGCAGGACCTTAAAGGGTCCAAGGACGAGCTCGGCCTTGCCAAGAGGCAGCTCGAGGAGAACAAAGGTAAGTAATACCCTGTATATATATGTATATATAAAAGAAGACGCGATTGCAAAATGATAGGATCATCGTATGTTTGCCAGGGGCCGCGACCGAAGTGGCGACCCTAAAGCAAGCGCTGTCCAAGGCCGAAGATAAAGCGGCCATGGAGCGCACCGAGCGGGAAAAGCAAGAGGCTCGGGCGGGCGAGGTGTAGAAAGAGCTCCAGGCTCTCGAGACGAAGCACGAGGCGTTGGAGCTTGACTCGAAGACGCGAGAGTCTGAGCTTGCCGTGGCCCTCGAGAGCACAAAAAGTGCCAAGGCCGAAGCCCATAAGGCCCTCCAGGAGATTGACGCGATGAAGAAAATAGCGGCGGGGAAGGCATTCTATATGCAAAGCAAGCATGTGAAAGTAAATTACCTATTACTTACCCGAATCCAGAGCTCTCCAGGAACATTCGCAGATTTTCCCCGCAGCGTGTCGGATGCCACACAGTTTTACCAGGCCGAGGAGGGGAGCTCAACAGAGAAGTTGTTCTGGTCTCAGTATACTGGGACCGAACAGCTGGTGCCTATGAGCGACCAGCTGAAGCAGCTGGTCGAGCTACACAAAGTGGCCGAACAGGCCATGAAGGGATTTATAGTCCGGCTGTGGCCTGGCGATGCCCTTCCAAACAACTACTTCGGCCTTGTGAGGCGGCTTGTGGACGCCTGCCCACGGCTGGAGGCTGTCAAGCGGTCTGTCTGCATCGAAGGTGCACGCCGGGCTTTCGCCCGCGTGAAGGTGCAATGGGCCAAGCTAGACGCCGTGAAGCTGATCAAGGAGGGACCGCCGTAGGTCAAGGAGCATCGCACCCCCGAAATTTATTATGAGGGTGTCCTGAAGGGTACCCGTCTTGTAGCGGACAAATGTTCAAAGGATGTAATATTTGAGTAAACTTGCTCGTGTGATCCTGTATGATGAAAACTTGTTTCATATGCGCTATGCAACGCTTGTTTGAATTTAAATATTACCTTCTGTTTGGCTATTTATCCAATCCGAGAGATGGCTAGTCCTCGGCTTCTTTCCCCATGCTGCGAGTGCTGGGGTGTTCGGGATAAACCTGAGCACTCTTGTTCCCATGTTTGGGTCCTTCGAGGGAGGTGCTCAGCACAGCAAACAAGGCAACCGGACTAATAATGCTTTATCACTCTCACTTAGCCATAGAATTCTATAATTTTAAATTTCGGCGAAGCCCCTGGTATTCGGAAGGACGAATTCGGGGCACGATACACGCCTTTAAGCCGGTTAGGACCGGCTCCTCGCTCTAAGCGGCATAAGTCTTTAGGGACTCAAAACCTCGCCGAACAGCGACCAGTCTCTCGCCTTATCATGACAGTCAGTTTTAGCTTTCTCTACTGAGGTGCTTAGCCCAGCAGAACCGGGGCACAATCGCAGTAGTTCTCCTAGCACTACCTTAGCCGATGAGCGGAACGTAAGGTACCAAAACATAGGAGCCGGGCAAACCCAACATTTGACCAAATACATGATTCGGAGCTGATGCATATAATGCTATAAGTTCGGGGTGCCGCACTTGTGAAAGTGTTTGGACTTCTCACACCATATTGTGGGGTACTTAAGCCCCTAGTGTGTTGGCCATACCAAAGTGTACGGTTGCAGGGTGTCATTAATGAACACACACATATATATAACAAGAATGCAATAATAGTCGTAATGTTATGCGTTGTTTATTCAAAGAGGTGCGTTAAAGCAGAATGATACAGATAGTGCGATAAGCAGAAAGTAGGACTATGTCCCTTCCAAGGGCAAGCCGAGGAATAGTATTAAAGAAAATATTTCACTCGCTATCGTAATCCACCTAGGAGTTCCATGGTGTGACGTAGCTTTCTGCCTCTCTTGGTTGCTGCATCATGTGTTCGGCAATCATGCTGCCGGACAAGGTTTCCAGAGATTAAAGTCCTGAAAGAGAAAAATAACAAAGCGGGAAGCCCCTAGTGCGGTTTAGGCCGCGTCTTGGAGTGTGTCGTAGTTGTGCCCCCCTCCCCACCTGTGTCCATGGTATTTTTAATGCGTAATTATGTACGCGTGGCATGAATTTCGCCGTTTGGCTTGGGCCGGGGTGGGGGCCACATTGCTACGCGAGCTCAGACCGTGCCAGGCGGTCTAGTTGCCGATTACTCCGAGCGCGTTTGAAGGTGTCCGGGTCTTGAAACGCCAAACTGGTGGATTGCCTTGAGAGGCTGCTTTGCGCTTCTGCTGCGAGGGCCGCAGTGTGCTCCTCCGTGCGGAGAGAGCGCTCTGTGTTTCCGTTAACTGTGATAACCCCACGAGGTCCTGGCATCTTGAGCTTGAGGTATGCATAATGCGGTACCGCATTGAATCTCGCAAATGCGGTTCGCCCGAGCAGTGCATGATAACCACTACGGAACAGGACTATATCGAAGATTAATTCTTCGCTTCGGAAGATATCCGGGGATCCGAAGACCACTTCCAGTGTAATTGAGCCTGTGCAATGGGCCTCTACACCTGGAATGACGCCTTTAAAGGTCGTTTTTGTGGGTTTGATCCTTGAGGGGTCTATACCCATTTTGCGCACTGTGTCCTTATAAAGCAGGTTCAGGCGGCTGCCGCCATCCATAAGGACTCGAGTGAGGTGAAATCCGTCAATGATTGGGTCTAGGACCAGTGCGGCGAATCCGCCATGACGGATACTAGTGGGGTGGTCCCTGCGATCGAAGGTGATCGGACAGGAGGACCATGGGTTGAACTTTGGGGCGACTGGCTCCAACACATATACGTCCCTGAGCGCACGCTTCCGCTCCCTCTTGGGGATGTGGGTTGCGTATATCATGTTCACCGTCCGCACTTGTGGGGGGAACCTCTTCTGTCCTCCGGTGTTCGGCTGTCGAGGCTCTTCCTCGTCATCGCTTTGTGGCCCCTTATCTTTGTCTTCGGCAATTAACTTGCGGGCCTGCTTGAACACCCAACAATCCCTGTTGGTGTGGTTGGCTGACTTGTCGGGGGTGCCGTGTATTTGACATGAGCGATCGAGTATACGGTCCAAACTGGACGGGCTTGGAGTGCTTCTTTTGAATGGCTTTTTCCGCTGACCGGGTTTAGAGCCTTTGAATCCGGCATTGACTATCGTATCTTCAGTATTATCGTTGTTAATGCGGCGCTTATGTTTGTTGCGACATGACCTGCTATTGCCGTCCTTGATATCCGAAGTACCATGGTTCTTTGACATGTTGTTACTTGAAAGTGCTAGTGATCGACTAGAGGGGGGGTGAATAGGCCATTTTTATGAATGTCTTCAAAACATGGAAGTTTTGAAGAAAAACGATAGAAATAAACCTATTACCACACAGCGGAAGGTAGACTACGCTAGGCAAACCATAGTCAAGTATTCAATGAAGTGAAAGCATAATGACTAATAGCAGCTAGGCAGTAAGGATCAGGTAGGAAGATATTGTGAAGCCAATCAGAACAAGTAGTCACTCAGTGAAGACAAAAGATAATGCAATCATACAATGACTTCACAAGAACCAATAGTAAGCAAAGGGAAGGGAAGGATGAAACCAATGACTCGTTGAAGACAATGATTTGTTGGACCAGTTCCAGTTGCTGTGACAACTGTACGTCTGGTTAGGGAGGCTAAGATTCAACTCAGAAGACCTCGTCTTCACCTTATTCCCCTTGAGCTAAGGACACCCAGTCCTCGCCCAATCACTCTGGTAAGTCTTCAAGGTAGACTTCCAAACCTTCACAGACTTCGTTCACCGGCGATCCACAATGACTCTTGGATGCTCATAATGCGACGCCTAACCGGCTGGAGGATTCACAGTCCTCAAGTGTAATAAGTCTTCAGATCACACAGACAGGAAGACTTAAGTGATGCCTAACACTCTTTGGATCTGGGTGTTTAGGGATTTATCCTCGCAAGGAATTCTCTCTCAAAGGCTTCGAAGTGGGTTGCTCTCAAACGACAAAAGCCGTACTCTAACTCTGAGCAGCCAACCATTTATGGTTGTAGGGGGTGGGCTATTTATAGCCACTAGGCAACCCGACCTGATTTGTCCAAAATGACCCTGGGTTACTAAGGAACTGACACGTGTTCCAACGGTCAGATTTCAAACACACACGACAACTTTACTTGGGCTACAAGCAAAGCTGACTTATCCAACTCTGGACAAGATTTGCTCTCATAGTCTTCACTCGAAGACATAGGATTTTGGTTAGGCATCACTTCAGTCATTCTGACTGGTTCTCTTGGACCCCACTTAATAGTACGGTGGTTCCTATGACTCAACAAAGAAGAAAAAGAACGATGAAAGAACTAATTCTTCGCGCTCCATAGTCTTCACGCGATGTCTTCTCATGTCATAGTCTTCAATGTGAATGTCTTCACATACCACCTTTGACTTCAATGTCTTCATACATTTTAGGGGTCATCTCTGGTAGGAAAACCGAATCAATGAGGGACTTCTACCTGTGTTATCCTGCAATTCTCACAAACACATTAGTCCCTCCACTAGGTTTGTCGTCAATACTCCAAAACCAACTAGGGGTGGCACTAGATGCACTTACAATCTCCCCCTTTTTGGTGATTGATGACAAACTAGTTGAAGTTTTCAACGGGGAATAAAATATGTGAAATTGTAAAGGATAGGTTATTGTCTTCATAAGTGGAAAAGGCTCCCCCCTGAAGATGTGCATATAAGTAATTTGCTTTTGGTATGCAAATGCACATGGCAGGTTGTACTTGTGGAGATCCTCTTCAACTTATGATGACAATTCATCATGCATGAAAAGTATGTGAAGATAATGACATGCATAATGAAAAATGGATGTCTGCAAAATGATCTAAGTGCGGAATTTATCGTCGCACATGCGGAATTTATCATCGCATCACAGTAAAGCAAATAAGTAGCAGACGACCACCGAGTTTGAGTGTTACAACTCAAAGAACCAAATGTATCAAAATGCAAGAGTTGTAAACACTGGGCAAAATATAAAACCACCGCCCATATGGGCCCGCTTGAAGACTATCAAACTCATATGCTTCTCCCCCTTTTGCCAGTAAGGACCAAAAAGGTTTGAAGACATAGAGCATCTACTCGTTCCCATGAGGAGTAGGTGAAGCAGCAGGGTCGTCGGTGTTGATAGGCGGTGCAGACGAGCTTGGGGCAGTGTCGATGCGTGCAGAAGTAGGGGGCAGTGAAGTAGCATCATCTTCATCATCGATCACTCTAGCATTCACAGTTGCCTCGGAGGAAGAGAACTCAGAGTCTTCAAGAGACGGAGTTCGTCGCAGCACAGTCCTTCTTGGAGGTGTGGAGTCAAACTTGAAGCGTTCAGAGAAGCCATCCTCTTGAAGATCATCCTCAGAGCACATAAGCGCCAGCCCTTTCCATGTACGCCGACATGTTTGATGGGCAACAAAGGCATTCTTGGTGGCAAGATTGCGAATCCTGTTTACGTCCACCAAGAGGCTTTGCATTTGGCGCTTCAGCCAGTCATGATGCTTATCCTATTTCTGATGAAGGGCAACCAGAAGCTCTCGGTCATTGAGAACACGAGATCGCTTCTTGGGCCATTGGGCAATGGTGCTTTCAGTGGCTTCAGTGAGGGCACGATGAGGTGCACGTGTAGTACCAGCCAGAGGATAAACATGAGTGACTGCTTGAACTCCTTCAATGTTTTGAGAGAAGCTTTGATTCTCAGCATTTTGAAGACTAAGGGGCTCCTTGGCAGGCTCTGGATAGATGGCTTCAACTGACATATCAACGTCAGGCAGAAAGATCCGATGATTGCGAGCAGAGGGCTGATAGGTGATAGTTGAGTGTAGTTTGATCAGCCGCATAATCCATGGAGCGTAAAACTTCAAGCCAAAAATGTCAGATCCTGATGCAGCAAGCTGGCGAATGAAGAAATCTTGTGCATTGAAGCTTTTGCCATGAATAATATGAAATACCAAAGTCTTCATTGCGCCTTCTAGCTTGGCATGAGGAGAATGTCCTTTGATGGGCCAGAGAGTTCGCCTTATGATGTGATAGATAGTACGTGGCAGATACTCAAGGTCTTCAACAAAGAACTCCTTAGGATATTCAGCATCTGGAGGCAAAGGCTTCATCATGCTGAGCATCTGACTCATATTGGGATCAGGCTTGTGGAAGATGCTTTCCGTAGCAGCACTGTGAAGCTGACAACCAGGTTCATACAGATCTCCTGGAGTGGGCAGGCCAGTAAGCTCAATGATATCAAAGGCTTTGGCTTCATGCTGAACATTGCCTCTCATCCACTCAAGGACCCAAGTCTTTGGATCCCTGTTGTAGCCACAGATATGAAGAGTGGCATAGAATTGGAGCAGCAGTTCTTCATTCCAGTGCTCCTTATCAGTGATGAACTACAGCAAGCCAGACTCTCTGATGCAATCCAGAGCTTCTTCCAAACAGGGCAGACCAGTTATGCCTTCAGTGTCAAGACGCATATGTGGGAAAATGCGACCTTGATTGTACAGAATGCACGAGTAATGGGTTCACTGCTGATAACTCCAGAACCGATCAGAAGATATTCTTGCCTTGGTGTAGGGGTTCTTGGCGCTATCAAAGAAGGTGTTGTGTGCCTTGAAGCCATTGATATTGAACGATCCGGGTGCAGATGCAGTGCCTGGAAACCTGGGCAACCTTGGTATTGGCTTCTGAACCGGAGGCCTGTGCTCAACGTGATAGTCAAACTGAGGACCAGCAGCAGGCGGAGGAGTCTGAAAAGGCCATTTGACAGTGACAAGTTGGCCATGGTTGAATGCTTGCTTGATAGTGTGTGGCCTTGGTGGTGGAATAGGAGCAGTGGCATCAACAGAGGCGTTAGGCTGCACAACAGAGGCTTCAGGAGCAGTTGCATCATTGGCTTCATTGACTTCTGGCACATTGGTTGGTGCAGGCTCCACATTTGCTTCAGCCATGACTACCTCATTGGCTTCATTTGTGTTGGTGGTGGCAGGCTCAAGATTCTCAACCTCCACTTGATGAGTTGGAGGGTCGGGCACAGACACGTTCTCCTCAAGAACAGCTTCTTCAGTAATGGGGGAGTAGGGACACGTTCTTCTTCTTGTTTGTCGTTGGCTGATGCAGCCGGAATGTCTTCAGCATCTTTAGCCTCAGACTCGGAGACATTCACAGTAGGAGTGGCATCTGGAAACACTTGACGTGCAACAGATTGGTGGGGCACTTCTCCTTTTGGAACGCTCGAAAGAGGGACTTGAGGCCTTGGTCCTTTGCGAAGCCTGCGTAGCGCTGGCGACGCCTGTGGAGATGGAGTTGGCTGGGCCTCAAAGTCATCTTCTTCTTGCACTTATGGGGTTGCTTGCAGTTGGGGAGAGCTTGGAGTGTCTTGTCTCTGTGGGTGATCAGCCCACGATGCATCCTGAGCAGTTGGCATCAGAGGACGACCAATGCTGATGAGTTCGCTGTGCGTAAGCACATGCGATGATACCAGTTGGTGCTCGATCTGAGGAAGGACTTCATCATCTTCAACATTGTCATGGTGACCAATGTCTTCAGCAGCGGTGGGGTCAACTGCTGGAATGTCTTCAGCATCAGGAGCCTCTGTGGAAGTAGGCTCATGAACAATCAGTTGGCGCTCGTGGTGTTCAGATGCAGGGCGAACCATTGAGATAGGTTCAACAACTAAGGGCTCTGTGGGAGCAGCCCGATCCTTCTTGGTTTTGCGCTTCTTCTTAGAGGGAGCGACATCAGAAGCTTCAGGATTTTTCCTTTTTCTGGCTTCAGCCTCAGCAATCCTTGTCTTTTTCAGTTCTAAAGCAGTTGACCTGACCTTTGGCTTCGAGCCAGTCATGCTGCTTGGGAAGACTATGCGAGGTTCTTCTTGCCTCGAAGGTGCAGATTGGTCAGTTGAGGGCTTCTTCTTCTTTGCAGCCATTCTTGGGTCGATGCCAGGACGACCAAGAGCCTTGCGCTTCTCAGCCTCATTGTAGGCTTGCACACACTTGTCAGCCAGGCTCTTCATGCGCTCACGAGAACCTTGAGCTTCTTCACGCTTCTTGAGAAAGGCTTCTTTGAGCTCGTGCAACATGATCTTGAATTTTTTGACATCTTGCACGCTGAGCTTGGCCATGTGCTTCTTGAACTGAGCTTTCTCATAGTCGATCTTTTGCTTCAGTTCAACGATGCGCTGAGCTAGAGCTAGCTCAGAAGCAATGGCGCCAGTGAAGGCGACACTGAGGCCAATTGGAAGTTGCAGGTCTTCAAAGCGGAGGTTGGGCGTGTCAAACCACTCATCGACGAAGTTATGGATGATTGCCACATCAAAGAGAGGAAAATCATTGAAGATCTCTGCTTCTTCCTTGCTCTTGATTAGTTGCTCAAGAGCGTCATCTGCAAGATCTTCATCGTTGGACAGATCAATGGCGTCATTGCGCAGAATAGCAGCAGCAGTCAGTGCCTGATCAGTATTCTTTCTCATCTCAGTCTTCTTGGAGATACGTGATAGATCTTCAGACTGCACACTGTTTTCAGGAGGTGCAGTAGCCAGTGGCTTCGCATGTAAGACCTTTGGTGCAGGAGCAGGCTTTGAAGCTTTAGGCTTCTTCAGTTTCTTTGGCTTCGGCGGTGCAGGCACTTCATCAGATTCAGCGTCATCTGCAGGCTCATCCATGACTGTCCCTTGAACCATGATATGAGTGATGAGACCTTCTAGGTTGTAGAAGGGCCCAACAAGATTGGGTTCAGCTTCCCGGGTGCCATCGGCACGGGGAGCAGAAGGACCAGGGTTGAAGTCTAGTCCCAATGACTTCTTGTTCTGCTTAGCCGAATTCTTGGCAAACTGGAAGTTGTGCTTGAACAGATTGTCGTCACGACACAATAGCAATGACGATGGGTCAACATCTGCAGGCTGTGGTCCATGGACCATGCAGAGATAGAAGCCTTGTTCAATGGCTTCATCTCTGGACCTGGGTTGAAGATTTCTGTATAGGATGTCTCCCCATGGTCGCTTGATGGCATTCTTCTCTGCATATTCCTGGGTCTCAAACCTGTACTTGAACCATTGCTCAGCCCAGTACCTTCGAATCCATTGGATTCGTGTCTTGCGCTGATTGTAATCCTCTTCTGGGTCTGTCTTCTACAGCTCTGAGAGGTCATCAGGCAGATCTCTTGATGTCCCCCTCGACGCTGTCGGCCACCCTTCCTTGCTGATTTCTCTTTAGCCATGAGCTTCAAACTGAATGGTTTCAACACGTTCAAAGGTTTCAAAGGCTTCCGCTTGCCGGTCAAACAAGAACTGGCTTCGGAAGAATTTATATGATGCTGTAAGAATTCTGCAAATGAATGCAGACTATGAGAACCAAGGGATTCTCCCACGGACATGTACCTATGACAACATTAAGGTGCGAAGGAAGGGGAAGAGGTCATATGCATTCTCAGAAGATTTTGAAGATAAATCAATTTAGAAGACATTCACCTCATAGTGCGAAGACATTCACTCATAGATAGAGAGTTGGTTCCAGATTTGTATGAATCCACGAATAAGTACAAGTGAGGAATCTAACTACTTTGTGAAGCATAAGTGAACATACTAGGCAAATTATGAGATGCAGTATGAAATAGATCCAACTTGTGTGAACAGAAACTGCTTGTGGTAGAAAGTGATGGATCTATAGAATCAAAGGGGCCGTAAAAAGGAAGTTTTATTTACCACATGAAGAACTGCTAGACGGAGTGGGAGAGGAGGCCGAGCAGATCGATCGTTCGTGCCCTAACTTGGCGACGGAGGACACCTACGGCGATGGCGGAGAAGACGATGTCCGCGACCGGCGTGAAGACTGCGTCGGTGAGGTTGCGGTAACTAAGCGCTTCGTCACCGGTGTCGTCGAGGGTGAGCGGTGGCACTAGGGTTTGTGCGAGAGTGGAAGAAAGGATAATGACTGTGGTGAGGCGTGTATTTATAGAGACAGGGACGACACGGTGTTATTACACAGGTGCCCCTGGCGATTCACATCTAAAGGACACGTGGCCATCATGCAACATATCATAGGTTGTTCCACGTTCCCACGCACGCCTGGATTGTCGGGTGGTCGTTCCCGCTTCTCCGGGTTTCAAGTGAAGGAATTAGCATTGAAAACAGACTTAATGTTTGTCTCTGGATATTCCGCTGACAAGGACGCAGAGTAGATATTCGATAGTTTCAATAGAATGCATATGATTTGGAGAGATAGAGTTTGAGATAGAAAGCCTAGAGAAGTTAGGGTTCGATCACATTCACTTAGTTCAAAAGATTCAACAAGAAAACATAGCTATAAGTGAATGCTGTAGAGGACAGAACACTAGTACATATATATATATATATATATATATATATATATATATAGATGAGAAGGACAGTCAAATCAACATAGTGAAGATAAACATGAAGACAAGTTGAGATTGAAGCCAAACCAAATGTGAAGACATAACAAACGTAACGCCATGAGTGAAGCACTTCAAACAGAAAAATTTGGTGGTGGCGTTACCCACCGTATAGGAAGTATTAGACTCAGACACGGTGCACAATTATCGTGGCGCTTCGAAGTCAAATTCCACATTAATGTATTCACACTTAGAATGTAAGTCTTGATTGATTGAAGATATACTTTACTTCGTGTGTTGCACATCTAAGTCATCAATATGCATAAGTGTTAGGATGTGTGCCTGATCACAGGACATTTGAGGATTCCAAGATATTAAGCTCACACCGTAACTTGCAAAACCTCTTCTCATCCAAGGGCTTGGTGAAGATATCTGCCAATTGCTCTTCAGTGTTGACGTGTATGATATCAATATCTTCCTTCACAACATGATCTCTAAGAAAGTGATGACGAATTTCAATGTGCTTTGTCTTCGAGTGCTGAACTGGGTTGTTGGCAATCTTGATGGCGCTTTCGTTGTTGCAGTAGAGTGGCACTTGCTTCAG
Source organism: Triticum urartu (assembly GCF_003073215.2). Classification (NCBI taxonomy): domain Eukaryota; kingdom Viridiplantae; phylum Streptophyta; class Magnoliopsida; order Poales; family Poaceae; genus Triticum; species Triticum urartu. The sequence continues at coordinate 486,714,413 of NC_053025.1, forward strand.
ATGAATGCCATAATCTTTGAGTGTTTGCTTCATCCCTAGAAGTTGAGCGCAGCAAGATCCAGCAGCAATGTATTCAGATTTAGCAGTGGAGAGAGATACACAGTTCCGCTTCTTTGAAGACCAACATACAAGTGATCGTCCCAGAAAATGACATGTGCCTGATGTAGACTTGCGATCCACCTTGTCACCAATATAATCAGCATCCGAGAATCCAACCAGATCAAACTCTGAGCCCTTTGGATACCATAATCCTAATGTTGGGGTGTGAGCCAAATATCGAAGAATTCGCTTCACAGCTAAGTGATGCGATTCCTTTGGTGCCGCTTGGAATCGAGCACATATGCAAACACTAAGCATAATATCTGGCCTAGATGCACATGGATAAAGTAAAGAACCAATCATGGAGCGGTATACCTTTTGATCGAACTCTTTACCATTGTCGTCAGGACCCAGATGATGTTTGGCTGGCATTAGAGTCGTGAAGCCTTTGCAGTCTTGCATCCCAAATTTCTTCAGGAAATCTTTGAGGTACTTCTCTTGAGATATGAAGATGCCGTTGCGTTGCTGACGTATTTGAAGACCAAGGAAGAACTTCAGCTCACCCATCATGGACATCTGATATTGCTCTTGCATCATATATCCAAACTCGTCTGTGTATTTCTGATTGGTGCAGCCGAAGATAATGTCATCCACATATATTTGGCACACAAACAGTTCACCATCATATGTCTTCATCAAGAGAGTGGGGTCGAGGGAAACAGGTTTGAAGCCTTTGCTCTTCAGGAAGTATTTGAGTGTGTCATACCAAGCCCGAGGGGCTTGTTTGAGGCCATACAACGCCTTGTTGAGCTTGTACACCATGTCAGGATGTTTTGGATCTTCAAAGCCAAGCGGTTGTGCAACATACACTTCTTCGTCAATCTTGCCATTAAGAAAAGCGCTCTTCACATCCATTTGATACAGAAGAATGTTATGATGATTTGCATAGGCCAGCAGTATGCGTATGGCTTCAAGTCTGGCTACAGGAGCAAATGTTTCATCGAAGTCAATCCCTTCAACTTGAGTGTACCCTTGAGCAACGAGACGAGCTTTGTTTCTGACAACTTTACCATGCTCATCTTGCTTGTTGCGATATATCCATTTGGTGCCTATTATATTGTGCTTGCGGGGATCAGGACGCTTAACCAGTTCCCATACATTATTCAGCTCAAACTGTTGAAGCTCTTCTTGCATAGCTTGAATCCATTCAGGTTCCATGAAGGCTTCTTCAACTTTCTTGGGTTCAGATATTGAGACAAATGCGAAGTGCCCACAGAAATTTGCTAGCTGTGTTGCCCTTGAACGAGTGAGTGGACCTGGTGCATTAATGCTATCAATTATTCTCTCAATATGTACTTCATTTGCGACACGAGGATGTACAGGATGAAGATTTTGCTCTTGCTGATCATTGTCATCGTTAGAAGGATTGTCTTCAGGCTGAGCATTGTCTTCAGTTTGATCATTGTCTTCAGGTTGATCAGGTGCGGAGATGACAAGTTCCTCTTCAGGCTGAGTTTCAGAAGGTATGATTTCTCCAGTTCCCATAAGTTTGATTGATTCACTGGATGGAACTTCATCTAGCACATTTGGCAGGTGCTCTCTTTGTGAGCCGTTAGTCTCATCGAACCGCACATCCACTGTTTCAACCACTTTATAATGAAAGAGGTTGAAGACTCTGTAGGAGTGCGAATCCTTTCCATATCCAAGCATAAAACCTTCATGTGCTTTTGGTGCAAATTTTGAAGTGTGATGTGGATCCTTGATCCAGTACCTGGCACCAAATACTCTGAAGTAACTGACATTTGGCTTCTTGCCAGTAAGGAGCTCATAGGATGTCTTGTTGAGAAGCTTGTGAAGATAAACACGGTTGATGATATGGCATGCAGTATCAATGGCTTCAGGCCAGAACTTTCTTGGAGTCTTGTATTCATCAAGCATCATCTGGGCCATCTCAATAAGTGTTCCGTTCTTGTGTTCCACGACGCCATTCTGCTATGGTGTGTACGGAGCTGAGAATTCATGTGTAATGCCCAAAGTATCAAGATAAGTGTCTAGACCAGTGTTCTTGAATTCAGTGCCGTTATCACTTCTGATGTGCTTGATCTTGACGCCATAGTTGTTCATGGCTCGATTGGCGAAGCGTCTGAAGACATCCTGCACTTCAGTCTTGTAGAGGATTATATGCACCCATGTATATCTTGAATAATCATCAACAATGACAAAGCCATAGAGACAAGCAGTAGTAGTAAGAGTTGAGTAATGAGTGGGACCGAAAAGATCCATGTGGAGCAGTTCGAAGGGTTGAGTCGTTGTCATGATTGTCTTCGAGGGATGCTTGGCCCTTGTCATCTTTCCTACTTCATAGGCACCGCATAAGTGATCCTTCTTGAACTTGACGACTTCGATGCCTATGACATGCTTCTTCCTTGCAAGGGTGTGGAGGTTCCTCATGCCAGCATGCCCTAGCCTCCGATGCCAGAGCCAGCATTCAGAAGCTTTTGCTAGAAGACATACGACAAGTTGTGGTCTTGTTGAGAAATCTACCATGTACAAATCATCTTTCCGATACCCTTCAAACACTAGAGACTTGTCAGATTCCATTAGTACAAGGCAACGATATTTTCCAAACATCACAATCATGTTTAAATCGCAAAGCATTGAAATAGACATTAAGTTGAAACCAAGGGATTCAACAAGCATGACTTTATCCATGTGTTGATCCTTTGATATTGCAACTCTACCTAGACCCAATACCTTGCTTTTACCAGTGTCAGCAAATGTGATGTGACTTTTTTCAGATGGACATAGTGTTGAGTCCATAAGAAGGCTTCGCTTTCCAGTCATGTGATTGGTACACCCACTATCAATAATCCATTCTGAAGCAGCTAGTGTCGTACCCTACAGTGCAGTTAGGGGGATAGGCTTCACGAAGAGAATTGTGAAGCAAAAACATTTGACGAACCAGTGGATTATGAAAGCTTAGATCGAGATTTGGACTGATAGGGCGAGTAGCAAGCGATTCAGGAACAAAGTACATAATAAGACCATTTGGGCATTTGATCTTGCACCCTACAAGATGTTTAAGGTCCCCAGCAATAGCGTCAGACGATTTTGGTTTTCGGCCGGAGACCTTTCCCTGCAAAAGAGAGTTAAGCTTTCTTAGCCACCCATATCTTCAAGGGTGGCTTCGAAGCAATGAGTCTAAGTGCAGCATCTGAGAACTTTGGCTTTGGAGCCCTAGCAAAAAGTCTTGCAGGTGGACAATAGTACTCATAAGAATAAGTAGAATAGTTCTTGGTCTTATGAACATGGCGGTTTGATGAAACGCGCTCATATTCACAGGCCTGAGTACGGTTTCCCTGCAAAACATTTGCGTTAGTGCAACTCAGGTGAGTCCTCTGTCTGTATGAAGCCTTTGGACCATATGAAGCCTATGGTCTGTGGTTTTTCTTCTTCACCTGTGGTGTCATGATGACATTCACAGGAAGATTCTCCAAACACCTTTTCGGCACCCAGACCTTCTTCATAGGCGGTCCATTCCTGCAGTTAGTACCAATATACCTGGCAAACACTTCACCATTCTGATTCTTAAACAGTTTATAGTTTGCATCAAAGGATTCATCAATAACAATGGGATTAGCACAAGTGAAGCCAGATAGAGTGGATGGATCCGTTGAAGGTTCCTTTGTAGCAACCCATGTGGTTTTGGGGTACTGCTCAGGTTTCTAGTAAGAGCCATCAGCATTCGTTTTCCTTTCGAACCCAACACCCTCTTTCCTTTTTCGGTTCAGGATCTGCCTTTTGAGGACATCACATAGTGTCTGATGCCCTTTGAGACTTTTGTACATCCCTGTTTCAAGCAATGTCTTCAACCTAGCATTCTCATCAGCAATAGCAGTGGTATCCTCAGCAGAGGGGTTAGTTGCCACATCAACAGTTGAAGATATTGCAACAGTAGAACACTCAGCAACAGAAGTAGCGTTTTTACGCTCGATGCATTTAAGACATGGTGGTTCAAATCCTTCCTGAGCGGAACTGATCTGTTCGGCGCGAAGTGACTCATTTTCCTTTTGAAGACCTTCATGAGCCGCTCTCAATTTCTCAAGATCTTGCTTCCTTTGAAGATAATCATAGGAAAGCTTTTCATGAGTTGTTGAGAGTGTTTCATGACGACTTTCAAGTTCCTCATACTTAACGTGAAGATTTTTTATGTCTTCAATTAAGGACTGAGATCGAGTCATTTCAGCGTCTAACAGATCATCGCTTTTGTCTAACAGTTTTTGAATATGTTCCATAGCTTTCTATTGTTCAGTTGCAATTTTAGCAAGTGTTTTGTAGCTGGGTTTTGAACCACAATCAGAGTCATCTTCACTAGATGTTTGATAGTGAGTAGTGCGTGTGTTTACCTTGGCACCGCGTGCCATGAAGCAGTAGGTAGGAGCGGAGTAGTCCTTGTCATTTGCATCGGTGTCGGTGATGAAGTCATTGTCATCAGTGTTGAAGATGGACTTGGCAATGTATGCTGTAGCCAGACTTGCAACACCAGAATCGGACTCCTCCTCAGACTCCGCCTCCGCCTCCTCAGAAGCGGACTCCTCCTCTGAATCCATTTCCTTGCCAACAAAGGCACGTGCCTTGCCAGATGAGCTCTTCTTGTGTTATGAAGACTTTGAGGAAGACTTGGAAGAAGACTTTGAGTATTTATTCTTCTTCTCATCGTCAGAGTCATATTCCTTGCTCTTGTGGCATGTTCTCTTCTTGTAGTCATGAGCAGAAGCTTCATCACTCCTTGAGCTTGATCGTGAAGACTTTCTGAAGCCTTTCTTCTTGGTGAATTTTTGGAACTTCTTCACAAGCATAGCAAGCTCCTTTCCAATGTCTTCAGGATCATCAGAACTGCTGTCAGATTCTTCTTCAGATGAGGAGACAGCTTTTGCCTTTAAGGCACGAGTTCGCCCATAGTTAGGACCGTAGATGTCTCTTTTCTCAGAAAGCTGAAACTCATGTGTGTTGAGCCTCTCAAGTATGTCAGATGGATCGAGTGTCTTGAAATCAGGACGTTCTTGAATCATCAGGGCTAGGGTGTCAAACGAGCTGTCAAGTGATCTCAGGAGTGTCTTGACGATTTCATGCTTGGTGATCTCAGTGGCGCCGAGAGCTTGAAGCTCATTTGTGATGTCAGTGAGTCGATCAAACGTAAGCTGGACGTTCTCATTGTCATTTCTCTTGAAGTGGTTGAAGAGGTTGCGAAGGACACTGATTCTCTGATCTCTCTGGGTTGAGACGCCTTCATTGACCTTGGAGAGCTAGTCCCAGACTAGCTTAGATGTTTCCAAAGCACTCACGTGGCCATACTGTCCTTTGGTCAGATGACCATAGATGATGTTCTTGGCAGTGGAGTCCAGTTGAACGAACTTATTGACATCAGCAGTGGTGACACCTTCACCAGCCTTGGGAACGCCATTCTTGACGACATACCATAGGTCGACATCAATGGCTTCAAGATGCATGCGCATCTTATTCTTCCAGTAGGGATATTCAGTTCCATCGAAGACGGGGCAAGCAGCGGAGACTTTAATTATCCCTGCAGTCGACATAGCTAAAACTCCAGGTGGTTAAACCGAATCACACAGAACAAGGGAGTACCTTGCTCTGATACCAATTGAAAGTGCTAGTGATCGACTAGAGGGGGGTGAATAGGCGATTTTTATGAATGCCTTCAAAACATGGAAGTTTCGAAGACAAATGATAGAAATAAACCTATTACCATACATCGGAAGGTAGACTACGCTAGGCAAACCATAGTCAAGTATTCAATGAAGTGAAAGCATAATGACTAATAGCAGCTAGACAGTAAGGATCAGGTAGGAAGATATTGTGAAGCCAATCAGAACAAGTAGTCACTCAGTGAAGACAAAAGATAATGCAATCATACAATGACTTCACAAGAACCAACAGTAAGCAAAGGGAAGGGAAGGATGAAACCAGTGACTCGTTGAAGACAATGATTTGTTGGACCAGTTCCAGTTGCTGTGACAACTGTACGTCTGGTTAGGGAGGCTGAGATTCAACTCAGAAGACCTCGTCTTCACCTTATTCCCCTTGAGCTAAGGACACCCAGTCCTCGCCCAATCACTCTGGTAAGTCTTCAAGGTAGACTTCCAAACCTTCACAGACTTCGTTCACCGGCGATCCACAATGACTCTTGGATGCTCAGAACGCGATGCCTAACCGGCTGGAGGATTCACAGTCCTCAAGTGTAATAAGTCTTCAGATCACACAGACAGGAAGACTTAAGTGATGCCTAACACTCTTTGGCTCTGGGTGTTTAGGGATTTATCCTCGCAAGGAATTCTCTCTCAAAGGCTTTGAGGTGGGTTGCTCTCAAACGACAAAAGCCGTACTCTAACTCTGAGCAGCCAACCGTTTATGGTTGTAGGGGGTGGGCTATTTATAGCCACTAGGCAACCCGACCTGATTTGTCCGAAATGACCCTGGGTCACTAAGGAACTGACACGTGTTCCAACGGTCAGATTTCAAACACACACGGCAACTTTACTTGGGCTACAAGCAAAGCTGACTTATCCAACTCTAGACAAGATTTGCTCTCATAGTATTCACTCGAAGACATAGGATTTTGGTTAGGCATGACTTCAGTCATTCTGACTGGTTCTCTTGGACCCCACTTAACAGTACGGTGGTTCCTATGACTCATCAAAGAAGAAAAAGAACGACGAAAGAACTAAGTCTTCGCGCTCCATAGTCTTCATGCGATGTCTTCTCATGTCATAGTCTTCAATGTGAATGTCTTCACATACCACCTTTGACTTCAATGTCTTCATACATTTTTAGGGGTCATCTCTGGTAGGAAAACCGAATCAATGAGGGACTTCCACCTGTGTTATCCTGCAATTCTCACAAACACATTAGTCCCTCAACTAGGTTTGTCGTCAATACTCCAAAACCAACTAGGGGTGGCACTAGATGCACTTACATTACTGCGAGCCAGCTAGCTGTCTTCTCCCGCAGAAAAGCGGGTCATGAGTGTCGTGAGGGCTGCCATAGATTTCGGCTTTTCCTGTCCAAGGTGCCGGGCAAGCCACTCGTCGCGGATGTTATGCTTGAAGGCTGCTAGGGCCTCTGCATCCGGACAATCGACGATTTGATTTTTGTTTGTTAGGAACCGTGTCCAGAATTACCTGGCCGATTCTTCCGGCTGCTGAATTATGTGGCTCAAGTCATCGGCGTTTGGTGGTCGCACATAAGTGCCCTGAAAGTTGTCGAGGAATGCGGCTTCCAGATCTTCCCAACAGCTAATGGATTCTGCTGGCAAGCTGTTAAGCCAATGCCACGCTGGTCCTTTGAGCTTTAGTGGGAGGTATTTGATGGTGTGTAAGTCATCGCCGCGGGCCATGTGGATGTGGAGGAGGAAATCCTCGATCCATACCGCAGGATCTGTTGTGCCGTCGTATGATTCAATATTTACGGGTTTGAAACCTTCTGGGATTTGATGATCCATTACTTCGTCTGTGAAGCATAGGGGGTGTGCGGTGCCTCTGTATTGGGCTATATCTCGACGCAGCTCGAATGGGTCTTGCCCGCTGTGTTTGGCCCGGCCGGATTGACTTTTACTGTATCCGGCGTGACGTTTATCGTCTCGCATAGTGGCGCGCACTCGTGATCCGTAGATCGATCTTGCATGTTTTGCTTTGTCCTCCAATACGTCTCGTAGGTCTGGCATATTTCCCCATGCCTTTTTACTTGAATGGCATCGGGGTGCAGGCCGAGTTTTTAGCTGGAATGCCTCTCTATCACGGCCACGAGGTGGCCGATCAGCTGCGTCATATGCTTCTTCCTCCAGTCGGGGTAGCAACCTGCATTTTGGGTAACTCTTGGAGGGGCGCTCGAGTTTATATTCCTCGGCCGCGAGGACTTCAGTCCATCTGTCAGCTAGCAGATCTTGACCAGCTTGAAGCTGCTGCTGCTTTTTTTTAAGGCTATTTTCCGTGGCCATAAGCTGGCGCTTGAAGGGCTCTTGTTCAACGGGATCCTCTGGCACGGCAAATTCGTCATCGCCGAGGCTTGCCTCGTCTTCGGAGGGGGCATGTAATTATCATCCTCCGCTTCTCCATTTGCCGCTCTCTCAGGAGGTCTAGCTCTTCCACCCTCCTGCTCTAACTATTGTTGGAGGGGGTTATTGTTGTCTTCGACACTATCCAGAGTGTTATTACCTCCTGTGCCGGTATCACCGCTTTTTCTTTGGCGGGACTTAGAGCGGCGCCGCTGACGTCGGCGTTTGGGTTGCTTTTTGGAGGGGTCATCCTTTGCTGTCTCGTCGCCATTGCCTTCTTTGGGTGTATCCACCATGTATATATCATATGATGAGGTGGCTGTCCAGTGCCCTGTGGGCAGTGGTTCCTCTTTGTCTCCCGCATCGTCGTCCATACTGTCAATGTCTTCGGAGTCGAAGTCGAGCATGTCGGTTAAGTCATCGACCGTGGCTACTAAGTGGGTGGTGAGTGGGCCGCGAATTTCTTCGTCCGCATCCCAGTCCTGCCGGACATAGTTCGGCCAGGATCCTCCTGACAAGGAGAGAGACCTTAATGAGTTCAGTATGTCGCCGAAGGGCGAGTGCTGAAAGATATCCGTGGAGGTAAACTCCATGATCGGCACCCAATCGGATTCGATAGGAACGGGCGCAGGCGGTTCAGAGTCCGTGGCCGGAGAAAGATCTGATAGTTTAACAATACGGCTCTCGTGCAAGGTAAGGTCGATGTTCGGCTCGATCGCCACTGAGGGTAAGGCCTCTGTGGCGGGGGCCATCCACCCGTCCATGGACGGCGCAACTGGCTCCGAATTGAGGGTCGGGGCGGCTGCCGGTGCGATCTCCTGAACACTGTCTGATGGTAGAGCTAAATCGTACTCATCGTGACCGCGTGACGCACAACGCAGAGGCTCGAATTCGTCGAAGATCAAGTCTCCGCGGACATCGGCCGTGTAGTTTAAGCTTCCCAACCTGACCTGGTGGCCAGGGGCATAGCTTTCAATCTGCTCCAGTTGGCCAAGCGAATTGGCCCGTAGTGCAAAGCCGTCGAACACAAAGATCTGTCCGGGGAGGAAAGTCTCACCCTGGACTGCATCGCTATCGATGATGGTAGGAGCCATCAAGCCTAACGGCGACGACACAAAGGAACTCTCAATGAAAGCACCAATGTCGGTGTCAAAACCGGCGGATCTCGGGTAGGGGGTCCCGAATTCTGCGTATAGGCGGATGGTAACAGGAGGCAAGGAACACGATGTTTTACCCAGGTTCGGGCCCTCTTGATGGAGCTAAAACCCTACGTCCTGCTTGATTAGTACTGATGATATGGGTAGTACAAGAGTAGATCTACCATGAGATCAGAGAGGCTAAACCCTAGAAGCTAGCCTATGGTATGATTGTATGTTATTGTTGTTGTCCTACGGACTAAAACCCTCCGATTTATATAGACACCGGAGAGGGCTAGGGTTACACAAGGTCGGCTACAAAGGAGGAGATATACATATCCGTATTGCCTAGCTTGTCTTCCACGCCAAGGAGAGTCCCATCCGGACACGGGACGAAGTCTTCAATCTTGTATCTTCATAGTCCAACAGTCCGGCCAAAGGATATAGTCCGGCTATCCGGAGACCCCCTAATCCAGGACTCCCTTAGATGGAAAGGAACAGAGGAACGCACACTCGACCTCTATGCTAGGGGTTAGTCGCTGCTAAGCACTATCAACCCTAAGTGAGGGAGAGACTTAACCTAGCATGCAAGCTAAAACTTAGGGCGCCAACGCTTCATTTATTTATGCTCAGGGTCTGCACCTGGCTTTGCACATAGGGTTACATGTCTTGCCGATAAGGCTTGTACAAAAGGTGGTTTGCCGGGGGGCCGACAACCGCGCCTTAAGGGTAAAACTTACGAAGATGTTCAATGTTCCAGGAGTTACTCACTGGAACAACATCTTCGGTCTCCAGGCGGACTACGCCGGGTCTGGTGACTCGTATTACCCGATAAGGGCCTTCCCACTTCGGCGTTAACTTGTTGGAATTCTTGGCTGATTGAACGTGCCGAAGAACAAGGTCGTCTTCCTCAAAGCTTCGGGCATGAACCCTATGGCTATGGTAGCGGCGCAAGGATTGTTGGTAGCGTGCTGCTCTCACAGCTGCCCGAAGATGATCTTCCTCAAGGAGCGTTGCGACATCTTGCCGCAATTGCTCTTGCTCAAGATCGTCATAAGCGAGCACTCGAGGTGACTTGTATGTGAGTTCCATGGGGAGAACTGCTTCTCACCCGTATACCCGGGAAAAGGGTGTCTGGCCGGTGGCTCGATTTGGCGTCGTTCTGATCGACCAAAGAACCGCCGGCAACTCATCAATCCAGCGCCTTCCGCTCTTGTGCATCTTGTCAAAAGTCTTTGTTCTCAGGCCTCACGGTACTTCAACATTTGCCCTCTCCGCTTGGCCGTTGCTCCGTGGGTGTGTCACGGAAGCAAAACAAACCTTGCTACCGAGGTCTTGGAAGTATTGCATGAAGGTGTGGTTTGTGAACTGCATGCCGTTGTCGGTGATGACCCTTTTGGGCACACCAAAACGGCAGACTAGCCCCTAGAAGAACTTGACGGTGACTGTGCTGTCACCTTTCTCATTGCCTCCACCTCCGGCCACTTTGTGAACTTGTCGATTGCAATGTACAAGTACTCAAAGCCCCCGACAGCACGGGGGAAAGGGCCCAGTATGTCGAGCCCCCAGACCGAGAATGGCTAGGAGAGAGGAATTGTTTGAAGGGCTTGAGCTGGTTGATGAAGCTTCTTCGAATGGAACTGACACGCTTCACACTTGGCTACTAGTGCCATTGCATCCTGGAGGGCAGTGGGCCAGAAGAAACCTTGCCGGAACGCCTTGCCGGCGAGGGCCCTCGACCCTATGTGGGAGCCACATATGCCTTCGTGTATCTCTGCCAACAGCTCCAGTCCTTCCTCCCGGGGAGTGCACTTCAATTTCACACCGTTCGGCCTTTTCCTGTACAAGACGTCATTGAGGAACTGATACATAGCGGACCAACAAGCTACTTTCTCTGCTTCTTCCTGCTCCTCAGGAAGCTCCCCTGTTTGGAGGAATCAGACGGTATGTTGTGCCCATGCCGGAGCCTGGGGCTCGACGGCAAGGACCAAGGCATTTCCTCTGCCATGGGAGCGGCCATCTCTATGGCTAGGGCTTGACGCCTTGCCGGAGTCGGCTGCCCCCTGGCAGGCTCAGTATCCATGGCAACATCCTTGCCGGCGGCCCCAGGGGGCTCGGCGGGAAAGTACTTGTCGGGGCCTGATTTCCTCCGCTTGTTCTGCTCTATTGATGATTCAACGGATGGTTGTGTTAACTGAAGCACAAAAGTACCTGGTTCCACAGGTAATTTGAAGGCAGCGCGCTCCGACAGGTAGTCAGCGATGTTGTTCTCCGCCCGGGGAACGTGCTCCGCTTGTATACCATCAAAGCGCTCCTCCAGCTTCCTCACCTCATCTATGTAGGCCTCCATCAACGGACTCTGATAATCTTTGTTGACTTGCCTGATGACAAGCTGTGAATCACCCCTGACGATGAGCTTCTTTACCCCGAGGTCCGCCGCGATCCTGAGACTGGCAAGAAACCCCTCGTATTCAGTAGTGTTGTTCGTGGACATCTCCCTAGGGAAGTGCATTTGGATTACATACTTGAGGTGCTCTCCGGTGGGTGCGACAAGCAGCACACCAGCACCGGCGCCTTGCAGCGAGAAAACCCTGTCAAAGTACATGAACCAATTGCGACTTGCCGCCTCGCCGGGAAGAGTGGTCTCCTGGATCCTGTACAATGAACTCCGCCAAGACTCTGCTCTGGATTGTCGAAGTACTTTCAAACTTCAAACCAAAGCTTGACAACTCCAAGGCCCACTCCACGATCCTCCCGGTCATGTCCGGGTTATGCAGTATCCGTTGCAGCTGGTGGCGGGTGACGACGGTGATTTCATGTGCCTGGAAGTAATGACGCAGCTTCCTCGAGGCCATAAGGAGGCTGAAGAGCAATTTCTGCACACCGGAGTACCTTGACCTAGCCCCCTGCAAGAGGGAGCTGACAAAGTAAACCGGGTGTTGCATCATCTTCTTCCTCCACGCCACTTCATCTGGTTGTACAGGACCTGTCCCGACGTCGTCAGACTCTGCCGGGGCCTTGCCTTGCCGGCGCCAGGCCCTACCGGGAGAATCTCTTGCTTGCCATCCGCCAGCATCACCGTTGCCACCACCTCTTTGTCGACCTCCCTCTGTGCCACTACTGCAGCGCTGACCACTTGATTCGTTGCTGCCAGATACAGCAGCAACAACTCTTGTGGTTTAGGCGCAACTAGTATCGGTGTAGAGGAGAGGTATTTCTTCAAATCCCGCAGCGCTGCCTCGGCCTCTGGGGTCCACTCCATTGGGCCCACCTTTTTCAAGATTTTGAAAAAGGGAAGGGCACACTCAACAGACTTGGAGATGAATCTGCTCATGGCGGCAATGCATCCAGTGAGCCGACGCACATCCTTGATCCGCTTGGGCGCCTCGATCTGCTCAATAGCCTTGATCTTGTCTAGATTTTCCTCGATCCCACGATGTGACACGAAGAACCCGAGAAGTTTTCCAGACAGAACGCCAAAGACACACTTCTCAGGGTTCAACTTGAGGTTGTTCTTGCACAGGTTGGCAAACATCTCTTCTAAGTCTTGCACAAGAGTTGCCTTGTCCTTGGTTTTGACCACTATGTCATCCATACAAGCTTCCATATTTCTATGTAGTTGGGGCTCAAAACCAATTCGGACTGCTCTTGCAAATGTTGAGCCAGCACTCTTCAACCCGAAAGGCATCCGTAAAAAGCAATACTTACCACATGGGGTGATGAATGATGTCTTCTCTTCATATTCTCTTGTCATGAAGATCTGGTGGTAGCCCGAGTAGGCGTCGAGGAATGATAACAGATCACACCCGGCTGTGGAGTCGACAATCTGGTCGATGCGCGGCAACCGGAAGGGCTCCTTGGGACACGGCTTATTGATATCTGTGTAGTCAATACACAGCCTCTACTTCCCATTCGCCTTGGGCACCACTACCGGATTGGCCAACCAGGTCGGATGGAGCACTCCTCTCACCAAGCCCGCCGGTTCCAACTTCCTGATCTCCTCTGTGATGAACTCTTGACGTTCCAAAGCTTGCTTCCTGACCTTCTTCTTGACGAGTCACGCATGGGGAAAGACAGCAAGATGGTGCTCAATCACTTCCCTGGGAACTCCGGGGATGTCGGATGCTTGCCATGCAAACACATCGACATTCGCCCACAGGAAAGTGACGAGCGCGCTGTTCTATTTGCTGTCGAGGGTGGAGCTTATGGTGAAAGCCCCTCCCGTGCCATCCTCCTTGACGGACACCTTCTTGGTCTCTGGTGACGCAGCTCTGGATTTCTTGCTCTTTCCGGTGGAGCTCTCTGGAACGTTCTCGACGGTAGCACAACACTCCAAAGAGGTGCGCTTGCTAGAGTGGGTGCGAGAGGTCCTGCCGGCCTTCTTCCTCCCTCCTAGGAGTTTGGTGGTAGGAGCAAGCGCCTTGGCGGCAGCTGCTGCAACTGCTTCCTGGTAGAGTAGGTCGGCGCAAATCAGCGCATCCTTCTTGTTGCAGGGAACGGTGATGATGGTCATCGGTCCAGGCATCTTCAGCGTGTTGTAGGCGTAATGTGATGCCGCCATGAACTTGGCTAGTGCCGGGCAGTCGAGAATCCCGTTGTAGGGCAAGGGAATCTCGGCTACATCAAAGACAATCTTCTCCGTCCTGTAGTTCAGCTCGCCTCCAAATGTCACAGGTAGCGTGACCTTGCCCTTCGGCTGACTCCTTCCCGGGTTAACCCCTTGAAACGTACCCGTCTCCTCGAGGTATCCATCAGGAATTTGTAGCCTTTTGATCACAACGGGTGAGATCAAGTTCAGGCCAGCCCCGCCGTCAGCCAGCATCTTGTTCACCCTGAGGTTGCGTATCATTGGCGAAACCAACAACGGCAAACAACCGACCGCAGCTGTGCGATCAGGGTGGTCCTCGGCGTCAAAGATGATGGTCGTGCTGGACCACTTTAGCGGCTTCTGAGCGTCGAACAATGGCTCTGCTGCTGTGATCTCGTGCGCCCACTGCTTGAGCAGGCGGTGAGAGTATGCAGCGAGGCACCACCATCGACGCACATGGCCTCTGTAGCCTTCTGGAACTCATGCTCACCGGACTCGTCGTCCTCATCATGATCGTCGTCTTCCTGCTTCTTGTCATGGCCCCGAGCGGGCCTCTCTTGCTGGTTGTCCTTGCTGTGGCGGCCTCCTTGGCCGCCACGCTTCTTGCCGAATACTGCTTGTCGGAGCCCCCTGGCTTGTCGGCAGCCGCCAAGGCCAAGCAAGTGGCGCACCCGGCAATCTCCTTGCCGGCATCATCTGCCTTGGCCTTCTTGGTGGCGCCGGTGTCGTCGGATCCCTCGACGGCAAGCACGGCCTTGCCCTTGCGTTTCTTGTTGCGACGCCAACCCTTCTTCGTCGGGGCGGCGGTGTCTTCGTTGGTAGAGTTGGTTTCTGCGCCGGCGTCTTCGCTAGGGTACTTCCTTCCCTCTTCAACCAAGGCGCATCTATCTGCCAGAACGTAAAGTTCGGCCACATTCTTGACCTTGTTCATTGCCAGCTCTTCACGCATCTTGCGGTTACACACATTCTGATGGAATGTGCTGATCACGGCGGCAGGATGAACATCCGGGATGTTGTATTGCACTCGACTGAACCTTTGTATGTACTTGCGTAGGTTTTCGCCTTCCTTCTGGGGAATGATATGCAAATCACTCACCTGCCCATGAGCTTGGTGGCCTCCAATGAAGGCCCCAATGAATTCATGACACAGATCCGACCAAGAAGAAATGGAATCCGCCGGCAAGTGCATCAACCAAGACATGACATTGGGTTTCAGGGCCAACGGGAAGTAGTTGGCAAGAACCTTGTCGTCACGAGCTCCAGCGGCTTGCATCGTGATGGTGTAGATGCTGAGGAACTCTAACGGATGGGTCTTGTCGTTGTACTTCTCACCGACGTCGGTCTTGAACATGCGATGGGACGGCCACTAGAACTGCCGCAGCTCACGGGTAAAGGCTGGGCAACCCACCTCGTAAGGTAGGCCGCCGGAGCCTCCTGGTGCTGGGTGGTCCATAGTGGGCCCCGCCCGCCTGTCTGACTGGTGGCGCATATCGCGCCAGCGCTCGCTGGTGGTTCGAGCATCTTCGTTGGCTCGTTCCCGAAGAACTTGGCGCTGGTCGCGGTGGGTCCGTGGATCAGGCGATGCTATGGAAATGTTATCACAAGCGTCATCACGATGGATCGACACCCGCGGTGGCTGGCGTGGAGGAGGAGAGTGCACTGTGGCCGCAACACCTCCCCCCCACCGCTGGTGTGTGGTGGTTCGACGGAGCGCCAGCCTGAGGGCCCCGCTGGCCATGGCTCGTCTTTGTTGGCGACGCCGATGAGGCTCCAGATGGTGGCTCTCCACTCTTCGAGCTTTTCTGCGGAAGGAGGGAAGTCGAGGAGCAGCTACGCGCGCGCCAAAGCTTCTGCTGGCGTGGGTGGCGGCGAAATCTGTGTGGATCGTGGCGTGCTCCGACTTCTAAGCACGTTAGAAGGAGCTCTATCACGACCCAGCGGCTGTGTGCCATCTTCGCCAGCACTTCGGCGGGCATGCTGGCTTCCTCCATCCCTCAAGTGATGCACGAGACTCTTCCCACGGCGGCGCCCGGGGTCCCCAGCATGGTGGCGCTGCTCGTCGCGCGCATCCTGAGAAGAGCACGTCGTGGGCGCCGGCTTTTTCGACTCGGAGGTCGCCATGCCGCCCGTAGGTGGCACGACGCCACCCTTGGAGGGCCCCGTGCCGCCTGCGAGGGGCCCAGCTCCATCTTTGGATTTGGCGGCGTGCGGCTCGTCGTCTCACGCGCGAACAACGCCGCTCGCCAGGCTCTGGCTGCCAAAGCAATGTTGGTGCTCGCGGGCCGCGCCTCGGGTTCTGTCCGCGACCGGTCCGCTGCTCGCCCGCACCAGTACAGGTTGTCCAGCTCCCGACTAACCGATCACTGTGACCTCCTTCTTCTTGGGAGACATGACGATGAAGAACTACTAGGCTGACTGTTAGACCGGATTTTCACAACTGCGCCACCCCTACCAGGCGCGCCAAAGATGTCAGGGGAAATCGACACCTATGGGATCACTAGGATCCCTTCTATGGTTGGCGGGCACGGGGTTGTGAAAAGAGTGGGTCTGACAGGAAGCACACGGATCATTTACCCAGGTTCGGGCCGCAAAGATGTGTAATACCCTAGTCCTGCTTTGGTGGATGTATTGAGAGTGTTCTTGTGTTCTTGAGCTAGCTACGGGGTGCAACTTTGCCCAAAAGATCCGAATCCTCCTCCTGGTCGCCTCGGGCCTCCTTTTATAAGAAAAAGGGGTTGCCACAGTGGCACACAGGAGGTGGAAAGATGTATAGTGGATGAGCCTATCCTCTGGCACCATTGGACAAACGCATTTAATGCGCTGCCGACGTGCCCCTCTCACTATCTCGAGGACGGCAAGGAAGCACGTCCCAGCTGTCGCTGCCACGCCTGGCTTCGACACGCATCTGAGCTGACAAGGTGTCGTGGCGCCACGTTGGCTAGCTGCTGGGCTGGCGCGGTGGTGGATCCTTTAGGAAGACTTGCATGCCACCACGCAGGTGCTTGCTGGGTCAGTGTAGAGGCCGCTTGTTGCCACGCAGCTGCCCACCCAGCTGGTTGAGCTAGCAGCTGCTTGGGGACGGCGGTGGAGCTTTGGCAGACGCGAGCTTGGCTGCGGCCCTGTTGGTGTCCTCGGCAAGGGTCTTGCAGGGCCGCCAGCAAGGGTCTTGCCGTGGCGTCGCGGTCGTCCCTGGCAAGGATCTCGCCGGGGGTCATCGTCTTCTGGTCCTCATCTGATTTTGCGTATTCATGATCTTGACAAAGATCTGCATGTCACCATGGAGGTGTCTCCCGAGACTTGGTTCCAATGTAGTCGTCGGCGGTGTTTGGAACTCCTGGGCTCAAGGGTGGCCCACACTGCTGGTGTTGGGCAAGTTGCCCCGGCAAGGCTCTTGCCGAGGCCGCGGAGGTCACCCCGGCAAGGGTCTTGCCAGGGGAGTCCACCTTGCTCCTTAGTTCTTCAGTGTTTCTGGCCTTGGCGTTGCTTTGTTTGTCTTATGCTTCGGTTTCCCTCCGGCTTCCCTCCTCTACCTTGTTAAGTGTAGCCGCGGGCGCGGCTCTGACTGCCCGTGCACAAGTAAAGAGGTCAAAAGGGGAGCCCCTACTTTTGTACACCGACAGATGGGGAAGAAATAAAAGTGACGGACTGCATAATAAAGTTCTCTACCACAAGTGGCAATATAAAGTGACGTTCTTTTGCATTAAGATTTCGTCCATCCACATAAAAAGCACATGAAAACCTCTACTTCTCTCTATGAAGGGCCCATCTTTTATTTTACTTTCTATCTTTATGCAAGAATCATGGTGGTCTTCACCCTTCCTTTTATATTTTCTCTTTTTAGCAAGCACTATGTGTTGGAGAAAGATCCAGACATACATATCCACTCGGATGTAGGTGATCATAAATTATTATTGTTGACGTTACCCTTGAGGTAAATGGTTGGGAGGTGAAACTATAAGCTCCTATCTTCCTATGTGTCTAATTGAAGCTTTGATCTCATAAGTATCGTGTGAGTGTTTGCAATTATGAAAGATTAAATGATGGTTGAGTATGTGAACTTGCTAAATAAGAGCTCTTGCATTGACTCTTTCTGAGGTTATGACAAATTTTAATTGCCTCAATGACCGAGATCATAGTTTGTTAGTTTTCAATAAACTTTTTGGTCCATACTTTACCTTGTGAATGAATTACCACTTTAGCATAAGAAGTTGTATGACAATATGTTGTTGTTCTAAAGATGATCATGTCCGTATTTTATTTTATTGACACCTCTATCTCTAAACATGTGGACATGATCATCGATAATGACTTTTGCTTGAGGACAAGCGAGGTCTAAGCTTGGGGGAGTTGATACGTCCATTTTGCATCATGTTTTTATGTTGATAGTTATTGCATTATGGGCTGTTATTACACTTTAAGATACAATTCTTATGCCTTTTCTCTCTCTTATTTTAGAAGGTTTACATGAAGAGGGAGAACGCCGACAGCTGGAATTCTGGGCCGAAAGGAGCAAATCTGAGATACCTATTATGCACAACTCCAAATGTCCTAAAACTTTACGAACAACTGATTTGGAATATATATAAAATATTGGGCGAAGAAACAATAGAAGGGGACACACCAGGTGGCCACAAGCCTGGGGCGCGCCCTACCCCCAGGGTGCGCCTCCCGAGCTTGTGGGCCCCCTTGCCAGCCCCCGGTGTCCATCTTCTGCTATATGGAGGGTTTTGACCTAGGAAAAATCATAAGAGGCTTTCGGGATGAAACGCCGCCGTCTCGAGGCGGAACCTGGGTAGAAGCAACCCAGGGCTCCAACAGAGCGATTCTACTAGGGAAACTTCCCTCCGGGAGGGGGAAATCGAAGCCATCGTCATCACCGACGATCCTCTCATTGTGGGAGGGTCAATCTTCATCAACAACTTGAACAGCACCATCTCCTCTCAAACCCTAGTTCATCTCTTGTATTCAATCTTTGCCTCAAAACCTTGGATTGTAACCCGTGGGTTGCTAGTAGTGTTGATTACTCCTTGTAGCTGATGCTAGTTGGTTTATTTGGTGGAAGATCATATGTTCAGATCCTAAATGATATTTATTACCCCTCTGATCTTGAACATGAACATGGAGTAGTTAATTTTGTTCCTAAGGACATGGGAGAACTCTTGTTATAAGTAATCATGTGAATTTGGTATTCATTCATTTGATGAGATGTATGTTGTCTTTCCTTTAGTGGTGTTATGTGAACGCCGACTACATGACACATCACCATGATTTGGTCCTAGGGGAAGGCATTGGGAAGTAATAATTAAATGATGGGTTGCTAGAGTGACAGAAGCTTAAACCCTGGTTTATGTGTTGCTTCGTAAGGAGCTGATTTGGATCCACACCTTTGATGTTATGGTTAGATTTATCTTAATTCTTCTTTCATAGTAGCGGATGCTTGCATGAGGGGTTAATCATAGGTGGGAGGCTTGTACAAGTAAGGACATCACCCAAGCACCGGTCCACCCACATATCAAATTATCAAAGTAACGAACGTGAATCATATGAGCATGATGAAAACTAGCTTGACGGTAATTTCCATGGGTCCTTGGAAACACTTTGTTTTATATAAGAGTTCGTCCAGGCTTGTCCTTTGCTATAGAATGGATTGGGCCACCTTGTTGCACCTTTGTTACACTTGTTACTTGTTACTCATTATGAATTATCTTATTATCAAACTATCTGTTACCGATAATTTTAGTGCCTGCAGAAAATACCTTGCTAAAAACTGCTTGCCATTTCCGTCTGCTCCTCTTTGGGTTCGACACTCTTACTTAACAAAAGGACTACGATTGACCCCTGATGTTGCTTGAAACTGCATCGGTATTTCCCTAAAGAGGAAGGGATGATGCAGTACAGCTACGGTAGGTATTTCCCTCAGTTATGAAACCAAGGTATCAATCCAGTAGGAGAACCAAGCAACACTATGTAAACGGTACCTGCACACAAAGAACAAATACTTGCAACCCGACGCGTATGAGGGGTTGTCGATCCCTACTGGGTAACGGCGCCAGAAATTGTCAAGTTGACAATAGAAATATTTGTGATAGATTGGATACATAGCTCTCGATAAAACGCGAAATAAAGGATGCAAATAAAAAGTGCAACAAATTATTTTTTGGCTTTTAGAATAATTGATCTGGAAATAAAAGTGAATAAACATAGATCTCAATGCAAATAATAGATCGGAAAGAAAATATGTTGAGAATAGACCAGGGGGCCGTAGATTTCACTAGTGGCTTCTCTCAAGAAATAGCATGCGGTGGGTAAACAAATTACTGTTGGGTAATTGATGGAAGATTGGATAATTATGATGATATCCAAGGCAATGATCAATATATAGGCATCACGTCCAAGATTAGTAGACCGACTCCTGCCTGCATCTACTACTATTACTCCACACATCGACCGCTATCCAGCATGTATCTAGTATATTAAGTTCATGGAGAAATGGGGTAATGCAATAAGAATGATGACATGGTGTAGACGTGATCTATTCATGTAGGAATAGCCCCCACCTTGTTATCCTTAATAGCAACGATACATGCGTGTCTTGCTGCCCCTTCTGTCACTGGGAAAGAACACTGCAAGATCGAACCCATCACAAAGCACCTCTTCCCATGGCAAGAAAAATCGATCTAGATGGCCTAACTAAACCAAAGATTCGAAGAAGAAATACGAGGCTATAAATAATCATGCATATAAGAGATCAAAGAAAACTCATATAATATTCATGGATATAGATCTGATCATAAACTCAAAGTTCATGGGATCCCAACAAACACATTGCAAAAGGAGTTACATCAAATAGATCTCTAAGAGACCATTGTATTGAGAATCAAAAGAGAGAGAGGAAGCCATCTAGCTACTTCCTACGGACCCGTAGGTCTATGGTGGACTACTCACGCATCATCATAGAGGCACCAATGAGGATGATGAACCCCTCCATGATGGTGTTAGATTAGATCTCGTGGTTGTGGAACTTGCGGCGGCTGGAGTTGTGTTTCGTCGACTCCCCTAGGGTTTCTAGAATATTTGGGAATTTATAGGGCGAAGAGGTGGTGCAGGGGGGCTCCGTGGGGGGGGGGGGCACAATCCCCCTGGCCGTGCCCTGGTGGGTTGTGCTCCCCACAGGCTTCCCCCTGGCACATCTTTGGCCCACTGGGTGTCTTCTGGTCCAGAAAAAATCACCAAAAAGTTTCACTGCGTTTGGACTCCATTTGGTACTAATATTCTACGAAGTAAAAAACAACAACTAGCATTGGGCACTATATCAATAGGTTATTCCTAAAAAATGATAAAGTTGCTATAAAATGATTGTAAAACATCCAAGAATGATAATATAACAGCATGGAACAATAAAAAAATTATAGATACGTTGCAGACGTATCAATCCCCTATACTCGTGGGTCATCAGTACCTGAGATAATTTTTAATTCTTTGCCCATTTACCACCCTCAGATTGGTGCCTTCGGTGTTGTTTATCTTGATGGCTCCAGAATGATAAACTTCTTCAACAATATACGGTCCTTCGCATTTAGAGAGAAGCTTTCCTGCAAAGAATCTTAAACTATAGTTGTATAATAAAACTTGATCACCTATTTTATTCCCGTTTTTGGATTCTTTTATCAGGCCATCTTTTAACTTTTTCCTTAAATAACTTAGTATTTTCAAAAGCTTGTGTCCTCCATTCATCCAGAGAACTAAATATCAAATAACCTCTTTTCACCGGCATGTTTGAAATCATAGTCAAGTTCTTTGATCGCCCAATATGCTTTATGATCTAACTCAAGAGGTAAATGACATGCTTTTCCATAGACCATTTTATAAGAGGATATAACCATAGGGTTTTTATAAGAAGTTCTATATGCCCACAATGCATCGTCAAGTTTCTTAGACCAATTTTTTCTGGATCTATTGACTGTCTTCTGTAAAATTAGCTTTATTTCTCTATTGCTCAACTTGACTTGACCACTAGACCGAGGATGAAAAGGTGATGCAATTCTATGGTTGACATCATATTTAGCAAGGAGTTTACGGAATGCACCATGAATAAAATGTGAACTACCATCAATCATTAAATATCTAGGGACTCCAAACCTCGGGAAAATGGCTTAAGCATTTTAATATATGTGTTGTGATCAGCACAACTAGTTGGATAGCTTCTACCCACTTAGTAATGTAATCAACAACAACTAAAATATGAGTATACCAGTTAGAGGAAGGAAAATGTCCCATATAATCAAATACTCAAACATCATATGGTTCAATAACAAGTGAATAATTCATAGGCATTTCCTGACGTCTACTAATATTACCAATTCTTTGACATTCATCACACGATAAGAAAAATTTACGTGCATCCTTGAAGAGAGTAGGCCAATAAAAACCAGATTGTAATACCTTATGTGCAATTCTGTCTCCAACATGGTGTCCTCCGTATGCCTCGGAATGACACTTCCATAGGATTTGTTCCTATTCATGCTCAGGTATACAATGTCTAATAATACCATCTACTCCTTTATAAAGATGTGGGTCATCCCAAAAGTAATGTCCCAAATCAAAGAAGAATGTTTTCTTTTGTTGGTATGTAAAACTAGGTCGTATATATTTAGCAACAATGTAATTAACATAATCTGCATACCAACACTACAAAAAGAGACACATCCATGACATTTTGGACCGAACAAATTTTTTTTCTGTCATACTTATGATACTTCTATGACGATAATTGTGACAAAACCCGGTATCACCGTAGATGTGGTGGGGTCCTACTTCTATGACAAAAAATCATGACAGAAAATGGGCTTTTCGTCCTAGGAGGGCCGGAGACGCAGCTGCATGACATTCTTTGGGCCGTCCATGACGGAAAAAACCATGGTAGAAGCGAGGGCGAGGAAAATATTGGGGAGATCCTGGTTATGGTGGGTGGTCGGGGGCCGAGCGATGCACGTTTCTCTCGTACGTACACGCATGTGTGCAAGGCGTTGGGCTCTAACTGAACCCGAGCGAGGCGTTGGCTCTCACTGAACCCGAGCGAGGCGTTGGGCTCTA
This sequence comes from Triticum urartu, assembly GCF_003073215.2. NCBI lineage: Eukaryota > Viridiplantae > Streptophyta > Magnoliopsida > Poales > Poaceae > Triticum > Triticum urartu. Next base: position 486,737,340 of record NC_053025.1, read on the forward strand.
ACTAAACATGAGCGATTGCACTGCAGGCTACACATTACTGAACCCGAGTGATCGATCGATCCCTTGTTGTTAACCGAACCCGAGTGATTCCTTCGCTAATGCTGCTAACTGAAGTTGATCGATGCTGCCTCTGCATGAACAGTGAGCGTTGTTGGGGGGTTTGGATGAACGGTTCCCGGTGGGGGGTTGGATGAACAGGACCCCGTGGTAGTAGAGGCCGTTGCCGCTGGATGAACAATACCCCGATCGATCAAGCCGGTGGATGAACAGGAGACCATGGAGGGCTGGATGAACATGACCCCATGGAGGGCTGGATGAACAGTAGTCGGTGGAGGGCCGGTTGAACAGTAGCCGGTGGAGGGCTGGATGAACAGTAACCCGGGGAGGGGTGGTTGAACAAGACCCCGTGGAGAGAGCTCGTTGAACAGTAGCCAGTGGAGGAGCGCGCGGTGGAGGCTAGGTGAACAGGAGCCCGTAGATGAACAGTCATAGGTGGAGGCTGGAGGAGGTCGATAGTGGATGAACAATACCCCGTGGAGGCAGTCGACGGTGGAGATGAACAGTATCCCGTGGAGTCCCGTTTTGCGATACGCCACACCCCTCCTGATGAACAGGACCCCCGTTTTGACCGTAGCGCTCCAACACAAGTCCGTTTCCTCCATTTTGCGATATGCCACACCCCTCCCGATCAACAGGACCCCGTTTCCACCATAGGAGGTCTGTTTCCTCCGTTTTGCGGTATGCCAGACCCCTCCTGATGAACAGGATCCCGTTTTGACCGTGGCCCTCAAAGACAAGGCTGTTTCCTCCGTTCTGTGGTACGCCAGGCCTCGTTTCCATCGGATGTTCCGTCCAAGCCGGTTGGCTCCCAATGAACAGCACACATTCCATTGCCTCCGGATGAACACGAAGCATTCCGTTGCCTCCCCATGAACACGACGACGACGTAGTTTCTCTGTTCCGACCCAGCCATGTACAGGAGCCCTGGCCATACGTATGCGCGAGTAGGCGTTCGAGACCCCGCCCATATGTACACACGTGGTCGTATTTACTTTCTTGCATCCTGGCTGATGTACATACGTGTACATGCTACGTGCATGCCTCTACTACGACACATGTGCGCCTCTACATCGACCAGTATGTACATACACGTTCGCGACCAGAATGACAACGCTACTTACGCTTCGACCAGGTGGGTCCCGACTGTCAGGCACTTCCTTGCGTGCGACGATGTAGCTGGTGGGTCCCAGCAGTCATCGGGGCGAATCATTTTTTTTGCCCGTAATATGGACGCACTTCCTATTGTGCGAAGATTTAACTGGTGGGTCCCAGCGGTCAGGGGGAAATGTTTTTTTTGCAAAATACGGTGGCCCGTCCGGTGGGTCCCTACTATCGGGTGGAGGAATCATTATTTTCCGCATAATAAGGAGGCACTTCCTTGCTGCGGCCATGGACCCAGCTGTCAGCCTCTCCACGTACAGTACTCTTCCGATGGAAGTCGGTCGTTGACCACATTGACCACGCCGCGCCAAGAGAACCAAGGCGGTGGACGACGGCGACGCCTAGGAAGGGGACGACGCAGAGCCGGGGAAGACGCGGTAGTGGAAGCCCACGGGGACATGAGTACGAGGGTTCACTGGTTCGGCTACGGTGTGAGCCTGCCGTCGCCGCAGGGCCTAGCCAGCGGTGGGAATGGTAGGGGGTGCTGAGGCCTCCGCGATAGCACAGCCAGCCACGGGAGGCAGGAGCAGGCGACACGACCGGTGCTGCTTTGGGCGGCTGGAGCAAGAATACTAGAGGTTTAAGAAGCACTATGGCCGTTGGATGGACACCGTACGGTCACTAGAGCTAGAATTGTTCATATTGACTAAGTTGACAAAGCCCTCCATCCCCGTCAACTTAGTAGGCCCACAAGTCAGCCTCCCATTATGCTGGGTCCCAGCTAGCAGAGGGAGTGTTCATTTTTTATGCGTAATAAGGAGGCACTTCCTTGCATGCGAAGATATAGCTGGTGGGTCCGAGCTGTCAGCGACGGGAACGTTTTTTTTTCACGAAATACAGATGTCCTTTCGGTGGGTCCCAGATGTCAGGTGGAGGAATCATTATTTTGCGTGTGATAAGGAGGCATTTCCTTACATGCGGCTGTGGACCTAGTTGTCAGCCTCTCCATGTATAATCCACTTCAGATGCATGTCGGTCGTTAACCATGTTGACCACGTCGCGCCGAGAGCACCAGGGCGGTGGACGACGACAAGGCCTAGGAAGGGAACGACACGGAGCCAGGTAAGACTCGGCAGTTGTTTCCCACACGGAGGAGAGTACGAGGGTTTACTGGTTCGTCTGCCATTGCCGGAGAATAACAGCAGGTGTGGGTGAGTAGAGGGATGGCTAGGCCAGCGATGGGAGTACGGTGGGGCGGTGAGGCCTGCGCGGCAGCACAGCTGGCCACGGGAGGAGGGAGCAAGCAGTCCCGCCGGCACTTGTTTGAGCGGCTGGAGTGGGAAGAGCAAAGATTGAAGAAGCATGACGGCCGTTGGATGGACATCCAACAGTCATAGCTTGTGTGTCAACCTTTTTTTAGGAAAGCCTCAAATCTGTGGAAAACAGCATACAACCCATCTGTCATTATTTATAATAATTTACAACCCATTTGCTAATTCTTAAGGTTTTTTTGATCCCATATATTTTTGTTAGCATTGCAGCCCATATTGTGGTCAAGGTTAAAAAATTATATCAAATTTTGCATATTTCGGTGCGATCCGAACTGTTTTTTAATCCCGAAATTTCGAGTCACATTCAAACTAATTTTAAAAATAAATGTATATCAATATAAAATCCAACAAATTTTCCACGCATAAAAATCAATGCAATTTAAAATCTCGAAATGAAAAAAATTGAAACTAATTGCCGGTTTGATGTGTTTTAAAAATGTACAACCCATTTCTCATTCTGGTAGGCCATTTTCTCGGCCAGCCGAATGAAGCTCTCCTCGTCTTGAAAGATTTGCAGCCCAACAGGCCTGATAAAGCGACTTACTTGACAAATCACAAAAAAAACTGGGCTAGCCATTTTCAGAAAGAAGGAAAAAACTAATGGGCTGGTCTGTGGTAAACATAAAAGAAAAGGTTGTCTAGACAGGCCAGAGTGCCTCGCACAGCCCCGTAGACACCCTGCTTCCGTCTCAAAAACAAATTAGATAAATGCCACTCTAATTATGGTGATTCATAAAAATGCCACTGTAATTTCCAAACTTTGAAAAATAACACTGCAATTTTTGCACACTTTGAAAAATGCCACTGCAATTTTTGCAAACTTCAAAAAAATGCTACTCTAGACTTCGAAAAATGCCACTGGAAATGGCATGAAATGGAATTTTTCAAAGTTTGGAAATTGCAGTGGCATTGCTCAGAATCACCAGATTTGGAGTGGCATTTATCAAATTAACCCAAAACAAAAATAACTGGGCGAGCTGCTGGGTCCCTGGTGTCAGCCGCTCGTTGTGCAATTCTCTCGTCTATTGACTACGTTGACAATGGCATGGGACCCAGATGTCAGAAATCCATTAGGACGAGCCATTTTTTTATTGGCTTGAAATAAGGAGGCACTTGCTTGCGTACTGCCATGACCTTGGTGGGTCCCTGCTGTAATCCTCCCCACATACAATCATCTCCTGATTGTGTACGCGTCAACCTGGTAGGCCCACAAGTCAGCCTCTAAACCCGTGGCGGACAAATACAACCCATTTAAAAAATAACAGTCCATTCCATACCTTCAAACAGAAAGTTCAACATTCAGAGCAAAGTAACAGCTCTGATCCAGATATAGAGTACTGAACTTCCACGTTGACAACCATCATAGCCAAGTTAACTATCTACTCCCACTAATACTCTAGTAGTGTACAAGTACTAACTTACTCTATAACTAACTAGACGATGCCGGATGCCATCTGCGGTACATGCTAAATGCCGGCACCGGCGTCCTCCGCCTCGCCTCGGACTTGCCAGAGGTGCGATGGGGCGCGTTGCTCGCGCGCGTTGGCCCTTTCCATGCCGGCGTGGTCCATCGAAGCTTCAGCTTCTAAGCGGGAAACCCACTTGACGAGCTTGTAGTAAAATTCGGCATTGTGAATGTGTGTGTGCCCGACAGCCTCCAGGGATATTTGCCCGGCGCTTGCCACCATGTAGTCGGCCCAGTTGCGGGCGCTCTGCTTGTGACTCAGAGCATCGGTGCGCTGCTGCTCCATGTCCCACTGGCGGCGCAAATCGGCGATACGCTGCTCCTCCGCCAGGCAGTCGCGCTACGACAACTCCTCATACTCTGCATTTCCATCTAAAGACCGGTAGAATGCCTCCTCCTTCCGTCTGCCTTTCGGCGAAAAACCGAACACTACTTCCGGCGGTGACCACCTCTGGCGTCGCCTATTGCGGACGGGCGTGGGCATGGCGGATGTGGCGAGAGTGAGGATAAGTGGCGAGCGACCTTGGGCTGGTGGGGGCTTATGAGGATAGGGCGAGTTGGGTGATGGTGCTACCGGAGGAGCCCGGGAAACAGTAATTATAGGTGGAAGGTAGGCGAACCAGCATGTTGCGGGAAACGTGACGGTCATCGCGGTCATCGGAATTCAATGCATAAGCAGGCATGGCTTAGCGCACTAGCTTGCCGTGGAAAACTAGAAAAACTAAAATTATGACTGTGTCGTCCCGTCCCGTCCCATTAGTGGTGCGTCCTGCGCGTCCGTGCTGGGTCGCACGCCGGCATGACGGTCAAATGAGTGCAATCGAATCATCTAGATGAGGTACTCCCTCCTTGTCAAAAATGATTCCACCACTCAACATCTACCTTGGTTGGTGAGATTTTTGAATTAAGCCCTGCAAACCGGAAAGGAGGTAGTACGTGCGTGATCCGCTATTTATTCGTGTAGGATCGAGTAGGTTGTTTTTTGAATTGAGCCTTGCAAACCGGAAAGGAGGTAGTGTGTGCGTGATCGCTATTTATCCGTGTAGGATCGGGTAGGTCGGATAGTGTACATGTAGGATCGAGTAGGTCGGATGGTGTACGTGTACGATCGCATTAGCTGATGAACTTTCGCTGGGAGATAGGGCATTTGCGAACGTTTTTGCTGGCAGTTTCTTTAGATTCGCATGGCATTTTCTTCAGAGCAGCTTGTCAGTTTCTTGAGAGGTAGGCATTTTTATTCAAAAAACCGCCACTTCGGATCTTGCATCGCAACTAAAACTGCCACGAGCGCATTAGTAGGCTAGCTAGTGATCGATCAATAACTTGTAAACACTAAGCGAACAGAAATAAGGAACTGTTAGTAACTTGTAAACACTGAGAACACAGAAACAAGGATCATGATGTTCACAGCAGTAAGAGCCGATCCATTCGAAATGTTCACACGAGACTCACAGGCCTGGCATTGTAATATGTTCACATTAGTAGCCCAAATTCAAAATCAACTAGTATAATTCCCAAACATAAGATCAACCTGTTAATGCATCTCAATGATTCACAGATCATATACAAATATGTAGCTCCAAAAGCAAAGATCTAGAAAAAAACATTTGTTCTTCCTACTAACATGGATGCTTCTCTTGGCCAACATTCAGTACAGAGTGAAAGACAAATTTGTTTGTGAAGTCTACAATTCCTCTTGCAAATGTAACTAGTTTCACCAACAGCTGGAACCACGAGAATGAACCACACATGATGGAGGAACATCCACTGCAATATGATTTGGTCTTCTCTCGACCACACGGTGAGACTATTTTCGGAATACAAACTTTAACTTAGGCAAAATGATGCCCATTGTATAATCAGACCAAAGCAATGAAGCACCTAGTGTTGGCCAATAAATAGTACAATACTACTTTTCTGCAGTCCATGAAGTGACTATACAATCTTTTTGTGTCTATTTTCAAATGGCACTGCATGCAGTGACTATACTATTATCTTGTGCAGTTCAACCAAAATTGTGGTCATTTTGTTTGTTTGCCAAATACCAACGGGCAGACATCTCTGTCTGCACAAATATCAAGAAGCTAGTAAACATATACCCCACCTTGTATTTTCGGTTTAAACACGTCTCTTACGCTTAGCATCTGTCATGTTTTGCACTGGACAATTTGATACAATCATGTTTTGCCCTGGACGATTTCATACTTAATTGATTTGTTGGTTTAGAGCAGAAATATAGTGCATATTCTTCATTAGACCAAGGATATCCATGTTCGCAGTGATGGAAGAGGTGACATTGATACAACCAAAATTGAGCATCCAATCATTGAATCTTGTCATGCACCTCCAATGTAGATCCATCCTGCCAATAAATTCACATCCAAACCACTAGTATTACTATCTAATGACAGTACAAAAAGAGTAGCAAGATAGTAGCAAACCATGTACCTTCGTAATGAACAGCTCATAGTGCCACCAATTGGATATAAAGGTTTGGAAGAAAACATGCTCCTAATGTTGAACCATTTGGACTTTTTGTGCAGTTCCACTAAAATCGAGCATCACTATTTGCATAGATATTGAAAGTGTGATTACTATAAAAGTGGCACTAGTTGAAGCATAAACTCACAAATATAAGCATTCTAATTTCTTAATGGTAAAAGGTAGCAAGACTGTTTCTAACCACCTGTTTGAAGGAATAAATAAGGCAGCAGCGGCTGATGTTAGGAAGGCATACATAGTTTTTTCTTAAAAATTGAGACATTCCTGACCTTTCCTCTTCTTTTAAGCATATTTTGTGCAGTTCAACTAAAATAAAATGCCATCACCGCCTTGACAATTCAGTGACACTGTACAAAAGGAAATGACTTAACATTACATCATGATGTCAGGTATGTAGTCGACAGGCATTAGAGACAAACATACAGACCTCCTTCGATAACATAATGAACATCAATTTTAACAAAGGTGTGACTAGCTTTACCAGGATAATTTGAGTGAACTCTACACCCTATGTTCCTTAATATAAGACGTTTTCGCAGTTCAATTTAAAGTACCCAAACGTCTAGTATTTAGAAAAATAGGTAGTAGTTTTCTTGAGCACATATGTGGGAAAGCTTGCCACACTTTATATATGTACATATGCTAATGCAACACCATTCGAATAGTACCAATATACACTAACCCAGTGGCTAGTGCAATAGTAGAGTAGTTATTTTATTACAGGGTACAGTACAATGGTTTTACTGAATAGATTTCCATAAGCTATAGCACTGGAAGATTTCTATAAGAATTAACAATACAAAATGTAAAGGTAACAAGTTTCAACATTGGTATACTAGCTATGCAAGAGCATTAAACCAAATACAAAAGTCTGAAGGTAACTAGCATTATTAACTAATTATAGTATAAAAAAATTGTGAACCATGTACCTTCAAGGTAAATATCATTTCGAACTCGAGGGGACCTAAAAATTTCTATCCCAATCTTCATAATAGATCAAACATAAAAACTTGATCGAACGAATCAAGAGAACAACCGGAGGAGGAGGTGCCCACTCTTGACACTGTACAAAAAAATTGAGTTATCTCATGAAAGTGAGGTATGTAATCTATAAGCATTAACAGTGCAAAAATCTTAAGGTAGTAACAAGATTCATCGTTGGTATACTGGCTGTACAACAACATTAGAATGCCTTAGCTAAAAAATCTTTAATACATCCACAATCAATAGCTAACCCTGAAATAATCCAGCGACATTAAATGGCATTGCTTAAATTTATCAGTGGCATTAGACTGAGTGCGGAATTAGTTAAATGTGGCATCACTTTAGCAGTAGCATTGCTTCACTTGACCATTGGCATTATACTAACAGCAAAAAGGTGGCAATAAGAGCATGGGAGGCCCATTCGGACAGTGGGCGCACCAGTACGATCTACCTCCATGGACGCATAGAGTGGTGAGCGAGGTATGGTTGCCTAGAGCAACAAATATCCAGGCAGCATATGTGGATTACATTCCATTTTTGTTCTCTTTAGCTACTGATTTTCCCCTTTTCAACCTAGATGCGGGTTCGATGCCTAGTCTCTTGGACAGTATAGTCTCCCTTCCTTTCCTTATTCAACCCAGACATGGATTAGTCTGCATGAAGTAAGGTTTCCTTTAATAGTGCAAGTTAATGTTTTCGTCTGCGTGACCAGCAGAGCAGAGGATAGCAAATTCGGAAGATGGTGGAGTAGAAAAAGATTCGCATGCAGCGACGTGGCAGATGGGGTAATAGAACAAGGGTATGGTTCAAAAAGAGGTAGCATACCTGAGGGTCGACGGGAAGTGGCTTCGCTCGTGGTCGTCGTCCTCTGCACACACTACGGCAGCTGCTACGTCTTGAGCTTGCGTTGGTTTTCCCCGAAGAGGTAGGGATGATGCAGCAGAGTAGCGTAAGTATCTCCCTCAGTTTTTGAGAACCAAGGTATCAATCTAGTAGGAGCCCACGCTCAAGTCCCTTGTACCTACACAAAGCGATAGCTACTCGCAACCAACGCGATTAGGGGTTGTCAAGCCCTTCACGGTCACTTACGAGAGTGAGATCTGATAGATATAATATTTTTGGTATTTTTGGTATAAAGATGCAAAGTAAAACATAAAGGCAAAGTAAAAAAGCAAAGCAAGATTAAAGTAATGGAGATTGGTATGATGAGAATAGACCCGGGGGCCGTAGGTTTCACTAGTGGCTTCTCTCAAGAGCATAAGTATTCTACGGTGTTTGAACAAATTACTGTTGAGCAATTGACAGAATTGAGCATAGTTATGAGAATATCTAGGCATGATCATGTATATAGGCATCACGTCCGTGACAAGTAGATCGAAATGATTCTGCATCTACTACTATTACTCCACTCATCGACCGCTATCTAGCATGTATCTAGAGTATTAAGTTAAAAACAGAGTAACGCCTTAAGCAAGATGACATGATGTAGAGAGATAAATTCATGCAATATGAAATAAACCCCATCTTGTTATCCTCGATGGCAACTATACAATACGTGCCTTTCTACCCCTTCTGTCACTGGGTAAGGACACCGCAAGATCGAACCCAAAGCTAAGCACTTCTCCAATGGGAAGAACTACCAATCTAGTTGGCCAAATAAAACGGATAATTCGAAGAGACTTGCAAAGATAACCAATCATACATAAAATAATTCAGAGAAGATTCAAATATTATTCATAGATAGACTTGATCATAAACCCACAATTCATCGGTCTCAACAAACACACCGCAAAAAGAAGATTACATCGAATAGATCTCCACAAGAGAGGGGGAGAACTTTGTATTGAGATTCAAAGAGAGAGAAGAAGCCATCTAGCTACTAACTATGGACCCGAAGGTCTGAGGTAAACTACTCACACTTCATCGGAGAGGCTATGATGATGTAGAAGCCCTCCGTGATGACGGCCCTCTTCCGCGGAGCTCCGGAACAGGCCCCAAGATGGGATCTCGTGGATACAGAAAGTTGCGGCGATGGAATTAGCTTTTTGGCTCCTGTTCTGATTGTTTGGGGGTACGTGTGTATATATAGGAGGAAGAAGTAGGCCGGAGGAGCAACGAGGGGCCCACGAGGCAGGGGGCGCACCCTAGGGGGGCGCGCCCCCACCCTCGTGACCGCCTCTTTTGTTCCTTGGAGCAGGGTCCAAGTCTCCTGGATCACGTTCGGCGAGAAAATCACGTTCCCGAAGATTTTATTCCGTTTGGACTCCGTTTGATATTCCGTTTATCAGAAACATTGAAATAGGTAAAAAAAAACAACAATTCTGGGCTGGGCCTCTGGTTAATAGGTTAGTCCCAAAAATAATATAAAAGTGGAAAATAAAGCCCAATATAGTCCAAAACAGTAGATAATATAGCATGGAGCAATCAAAAATTATAGATACATTGGAGACGTATCAGGCATCCCCAAGCTTAATTCCTGCTCGTCCTCGAGTAGGTAAATGATAAAAAGAGAATTTTTGATGCGGAGTGCTACTTGTCATAATTTCAATGTAAATCTTCTTAATTGTGGTATGAATATTCAGATTAGAAAGATTCAAGACAAAAGTTTATATTGACATAAAAAATAATAATACTTCAAGCATACTAATAAAGCAATTATGTCTTCTCAAAATAACATGACCAAAGAAAGTTATCCCTACAAAATCATATAGTCTGGCTATGCTCCATCTTCACCACACAAAGTATTTAAATCATGTACAACCCCGATGACAAGCCAAGCAATTGTTTCATACTCTAACTTTTTCAAAACTTTTTCGATCTTCACGCAATACATGAGCGTGAGCCATGGATATAGCACTATAGGTGGAATAGAATGGTGGTTGTGGAGAAGACAAAAAAGGAGAAGATGGTCTCACATCAACTAGGCGTATCAACGGGCTATGGAGATGCCCATCAATAGATATCAATATGAGTGAGTAGGGATTGCCATGCAACGGATGCACTAGAGCTATAAGTATATGAATGCTCAAAAAGAAACTAAGTGGGTGTGCATCCAACTTTCTTGCTCATGAAGACCTAGGGCAATTTTTGAGGAAGCCCATCATTGGAATATACAAGCCAAGTTCTTATAATGAAAAATTCCCACTAGTATATGAAAGTGATAACATGAGAGACTCTCTACTATGAAGATCATGGTGCTACTTTGAAGCACAAGTGTGGTAAAAGGATAGTAACATTGTCCCCTCTCTATTTTTCTCTCATTTTTTGGGCCTTTTCTCTTTTTTATGGCCTCTTTTTATTTGGGCTTCTTTGGCCTTTTTTATTTATTTATTTTTCGTCTGGAGTCTCATCCCGACTTATGGGGGAATCATAGTCTCCATCATTGTTTCCTCACTAGGACAATGCTCTAATAATGATGATCATCACACTTTTATTTTTCTTATAACTCAAAAATTACAAATCGATACTTAGAACAAAATATGACTCTATGTGAATGCATCCGGCGGTGTACCTGGATATGCAATATGACAATGGTGGAGTGTGTCATGAACGGAACGGTGGAAAGCTGCATGGCAATGTATCTCAGAATGGCTATGGAAATGCCATAATAGGTAGGTATGGTGGCTGTTTTGAGGAAGGTATATGGTAGGTGTATGATACCGGCCAAAGGTGCGCGGTATTAGAGAGGCTAGCAAAGGTGGAAGGGTGAGAGTGCGTATAATCCATGGACTCAACATTAGTCATAAAGAACTCATATACTTATTGAAAAAATCTAGAAGTTATCAAAGCAAAGTATTACGCGCATGCTCCTAGGGGGATAGATTGGTAGGAAAATACCATCGCTCGTCCCCGACTGCCACTCATAAGGAAGACAATCAATAAATAAATCATGCTCCGACTTCATCACATAACAGTTCACCATACGTGCATGCTACGGGAATCACAAACTTTAACACAAGTATTCTTTAAATTCACAACTACTCAACTAGCATGAATTCAATATTATCACCTCCATATCTCAAAACAATTATCATGCTTCAATCTTTTCTTAGTATTCAACACACCCAAAAGAAAGTTTCACAAATCTTGAATACCAAGCATATTATTATTAAGCAAATTACCATGCTATTAAGAGACTCTCAAAATAATTTAAGTGAAGCATGAGAGATCAATAGTTTCTTTAAAACAAATCCACCACCGTGTTCTAAAATATCTAAGTGATGCACATAGAGCAAAATTATAATGCTCAAAAGATATAAGTGAAGCACATAGAGCAAAACTACTTAGCTCAAAAGATATAAGTGAAGCACATAGAGTATTCTATCAAATTTTAATTCATGTATGGCTCTCTCAAAAGGTGTGTACAGAAAGGATGATTGTGGCACACTAAGACACAAAGAAACAAATAATACAAGACGCTCCAAGCAAAACACATATCATGTTGGTGAATAAAAATATAGTTCCAAGTAAATTACCGATGGAAGTGGACGAAAGAGGGGATGCCTTCCGGGGCATCCCCAAGCTTTGACTTCTTGGTATCCTTGGATTATCTTGGGGGTGCCATGGGAATCCCCAAGCTTAGGCTCTTTCCACTCCTTGTTCCATGATCCATCAAAAGAATTCACCCAAAACTTGAAAACTTCACAACACAAAACTCAAAATAGAAAACTCGTGAGCTCCGTTAGCGAAAGAAAACAAAAGACCACTTCAAGGTACTGTAATGAAATCATTCTTTATTTATATTGGTGTTAAACCTACTGTATTCCAACTTCTCTATAGATTATAAACTATTTTACTTGCCATAGATTCATCAAAATAAGCAAACAACACACGAAAAACAGAATCTGTCAAAAACAGAACAGTCTGTAGTAATATGTAGCTAGCGCAAGATCTGGAACCACAAAAATTCTAAAATAAATTTCTGGACGTGAGTAATTTATCTATTAATCATCTTCAAAAATAATTAACTAAATATCACTCTTCAAATAAAAATGACAGCAGTTCTCGTGAGCGCTAAAGTTTCTGTTTTTTACAGCAAGTTCAACAAGACTTTCCCCAAGTCTTCCCAACGGTTCTACTTGGCACAAACACTAATTAAACACAAAAAAACACAAGAAAAACAGAGGCTAAATAATTTATTTATTACTAAACAGGAGCAAAAGGCAAGGAATAAAAAATAAAATTGGGTTGCCTCCCAACAAGCGCTATCGTTTAATGCCCCTAGCTAGGCATAAAAGCGAGGATAGATCTAGGTATTGCCATAATAGTAAGATAGATTATTAAAACTCATTTCATATTCTCTACGTTCGGCATCAAGCTTTCTTTGAGGCAAGCAAAAGTAATCAAAAGGACTAAATTTAACGGGACAAAAGTCCCCAAGATCAACCTTGGGAGGTATAGGTTCCTCCTTTGGTCCTTCATAATGCACAACCAATTCATCATTATAAGCATTCTTTTGACAGAACTTTGTAAGCCTATATTCAAGAGAATATCCTAGCTCATTATTTAGAATAGCCAAATCATCATTAAGTTTAGAAATTCTATCAACTAAAACATTGGTAGGAACCTTTCTTCTAAGATTTTCATTGAAAGCAACATAATCTAGTGATTGAAAACGCATTATTTCTTCTTGATCAAAGAGGATAGCCTCTATGGGAGGACGGCAAGTGTCCACCCTATAATGCGCAAAGATTTCTTTGGCTTCTCTTATTATGAATCTAAACTCATGAGCCAAAAAGAAAGTAGCGGCACGCTTAACAGAAGAATGCTCAATATTAGAAAATTCCAGAAAAATCCTTTGTACGGAAGGGTTGATGTGCATGAATTGTCTTTCAAGTTCAACCAGAAGCATGGCAATAGCGTCTGCAAGACTACTAGTTCTGTGAAGGATAGAACTACCCATAGAAGGTAAAGCACCGACACAAGTAAAGAAATCTTGAATAACTCCTTTTCCAATAATATTACCACTACCAACACGAAATTTTTTTGTATGAAAGATGGTAGGTTCTTTAGTAGGAGCATCAGAATTTTCCATGATATTTTTATCGCTCATATTGGCGATAACTTCCCCAGTTTCAGACATAACGACAAGCAAGCAAACTAGCACACGAGCAAACAAGAGGAAAATAGGGAGGGAGGATAGGGAGAGAGAGGGCAAATAGAACGGCAAGGGTGAAACGAGAGGCAAATGGCAAATAATGTAATGCGAGAGATAGGGATTGTGATGGGTACTTGGTATGTTGACTTTTTGCGTAGACTCCCCGACAATGGCGCCAGAAATCCTTCTTGCTACGTCTTGAGCTTGCGTTGGTTTTCCCCGAAGAGGAAGGGATGATGCAGCAGAGTAGCTTAAGTATTTCCCTCAGTTTTTGAGAACCAAGGTATCAATCCAGTAGGAGCCCACGCTCAAGTCCCTCGTACCTGCACAAAGCGATAGCTACTCGCAACCAACGTGATTAGGGGTTGTCAAGCCCTTCAGGTCACTTACGAGAGTGAGATCTGATAGATATAATATTTTTGGTATAAAGATGCAAAGTAAAAAGTAAAGGCAAAGTAAAAAAGCAAAGCAAGATTAAAGTAATGGAGATTGATATGATGAGAATAGACCCGGGGACATAGGTTTCACTAGTGGCTTCTCTCAAGAGCATAAGTATTCTACGGTGGGTGAACAAATTACTGTTGAGCAATTGACAGAATTGAGCATAGTTATGAGAATATCTAGGCATGATCATGTATATAGGCATCACGTCCGTGACAAGTAGATCGAAACGATTCTGCGTCTACTACTATTACTCCACTCATCGACCGCTATCCAGCATGCATCTAGAGTATTAAGTTAAAAACAGAGTAACACCTTAAGCAAGATGACATGATGTAGAGAGATAAATTCATGCAATATGAAATAAACCCCATCTTGTTATCCTCGATGGCAACGATACAATACGTGCCTTGCTGCCCCTTCTGTCATTGGGTAAGGACACCGCAAGATCGAACCCAAAGCTAAGCACTTCTCCCATGGCAAGAACTACCAATCTAGTTGGCCAAACCAAACGGATAATTCGAAGAGACTTGCAAAGATAACCAATCATACATAAAAGAATTCATAGAAGATTCAAATATTATTCATAGATAGACTTGATCATAAACCCACAATTCATCGGTCTCAACAAACACACCGCAAAAAGAAGATTACATCGAATAGATCTCCACAAGAGAGGGGGAGAACTTTGTATTGAGATTCAAAGAGAGAGAAGAAGCCATCTAGCTACTAACTATAGACACGAAGGTCTGAGGTAAACTACTCACACTTCATTGGAGAGGCTATGATGATGTAGAAGCCCTCCATGATGACGACCCTCTTCCGGCGGAGCTTCGGAACAGGCCCCAAGATGGGATCTCGTGGATACAGAAAGTTGCGGTGGTGGAATTAGGTTTTTGGCTCCTGTCCTGATCGTTTGGGGGTACGTGTGTATATATAGGAGGAAGAAGTACGCAGGAGGAGCAACGAGGGGCCCACGAGGCAGGGGGCGCGCCCTTGGGGGGGGGGGCGCCCCCACCCTCGTGACCGCCTCTTTTGTTCCTTGGAGCATGGTCCAAGTCTCCTGGATCATGTTCGGCGAGAAAATCACGTCCCGAAGATTTTATTCCGTTTGGACTCCGTTTGATATTCCGTTTATCTGAAACACTGAAATAGGCAAAAAACAACAATTCTGGGCTGGGCCTCCGGTTAATAGGTTAGTCCCAAAAATAATATAAAACTGGAAAATAAATCCCAATATAGTCCAAAACAGTAGATAATATAGCCTGGAGCAATAAAAAAATTATAGATACGTTGGAGACGTATCAGCAGCGAGCTTGGGGACGGAGGCCATCACGCGCGGGCGCTAGGTCTGAGAGGGCGGCCTTGTCGTCTGTGCGTGACCTAGCTCGCCGACGACGAGTGCGTCAACGTTGCACGTCCTTTTATTCCCCGACAGTTCTGTGACCATCGGTGAGGAGGGAGACAGAGCCTCTCTTTTTAGATCTGGAGAGGGTGATAGTGTAAGAAGCAAGAAAGCGCTGAAGCTCCAGCCTATACATCTTTTTTGTACTACTAGTACTAGAGGTGGAGTAGTGGTAGAGTAGTTTATATTTTCTCTGCATACAGTACCAGTTAGTCATGCTTCAAAATTGAATGGCACGCCATTAAAAAAATAAAGGTCAATAACTAATGCGGCACCTCGGGCCAACGCGGCCAGATCGCATTTTGCACGAGATATTACACACCATGTTTCGTTGACATGTGGTCCCGTTCCAATATGTCAGTGAGATGATGGCGAGTCCATTTGTACAATTTCTGAACGGACGTCTATGTAGGCCGGGGCGCCTCTTCATGTACCGTGGCAACCGTCCACCGACTCTTCGCCTTTCCCTCTTGATTTGGAACAGCTGTCGCATGCTCTTCCTCCCTTCTCCATTTGCCTTCACCCTTCCTTCTGCCATTGTTTGATCGTCTTGTCCATGGAGGGAACAGACCGGAAACGACCCCGTTATTCTTGCCCCGGTCTGAATGATGACGTGGTGGAGGAACTCATTGATCGGTGCGATGTCATCACCTTGGCTAGCATGGCAGGTTCGTTCAAGACCATTCTCGACTCAACTAATAACATCATTACAAGGAACCCAAGGGTACAGGAGCGGTTTGATCTCCCCTATCTTCTTCACCGTGACCCTGCTCACTGGCACGGGGACGACAGAAGCCTCGCCTTATGCAAGTTGATGCCACTTGATAATGATATGTGTGATGTTAAGATGCCATCGCTTGAGGGCTAGGCTTGGGCAGGCGCAAATGAAGATTGGGTTATTTATGTTGGGTACAACTGCGAGTGCGAACTTGTGAATGTGTACACTCGTCACCGGGTTCCACTTCTAAAAATCTCAGACTGCCCAGAGGTTGAGCACACAGATGATCTACATGAGTTCAAATACGAGTATGGTAACTATCGTCCATGGAAGATAGCAATTTGTCAAGTTCCCAACCGCTCTTGGGATTACACAAACTATGAAGTTGTTTCTATCTTTGACAAGCTTGTTTCCTTCCTTACTTCCACGCCTCGATGGATATTGCTGAAAAATCAATTTCTGTACACGGATGAGTACTGTGATGCAATTCAATACGAGGGTCTTGTGTTTGCTGCCACCACTCATGGCACTGTTTTTGCATGGAATCCTTATGATTTCGGTACGTTTGTCTTCCACTGTAATTATAATTGTTTCATCCACATGCATGCAGGTTAGCTAGGTTCCCTTTACTAACTAATTAACCTTCTTGTGTTTCCAAGGTCCTGTGAACATTCCACCACCTATACTTGAAATTTTTTATAACCAAGGGGGAGATGACGATGCTAATGATCACGAGCATGAGGACGAGTACGACCCATATACTCAGTGGCGCCTGGAACTTATTCCGATGGAGCACCTCTTCTTGTCTGTATACAGGGCACTCCTGATGTTACTAAGGAAGCAAGTTCTCGAATGGTCGCACTCTCCGGACATATTCCAACATCCATTGCAGGGTATTCAGGATGGATACTAGTGTACTGGCGCCAACACCTTCTCCCTGGTTCAGTATTGAAAGTCTTGGAGCAAACTCGCTCTTCCTTGGAGAAAACTATCCAATCATGGTGAAAGGTGATCCAGCTGCTGTTGATACAACGGTACTACCATTTATGAGAAGAAACTGTATATATACCTCGGTCATTGCTATGCTTCCCTACCATCACACTATTGGTCCTGACATAGCCCGCTTCAGCCTAGATGATCAGTCCTGCGTTGGTCTCGAGACTGATAGTGGCTGGCCCTTCCCAAAGAATCACTTCCGGTTCAAAGCAAGTGTTTCCAACGCCGAGGATTGGTTGAGCTGAAGTTCATTTCATTGCTTGTTATTTGTTGTGTGACGAGAACTTTAGTATTTACTAGAATGTTTCGCCGTTGTCGTTGTGGGTTCATGACCTGTTGTATGTAATAAAATGATATGCCTATGATAGACTTACTAAATTTATGAATGGCTTTCGAGTCGCTTCTTTGAGTGGGTGCTGCGACGAGGCAAAAAAATATTTTCCGAATACATAATTGTACGTGCATTGCAACAGGTTATCGGATGAGTCCAATCAACAATAGTACTACTACTATTTGTACCAACTTCACATGCTTCACGCGTCGGGCGGGTGTTTTTACTGTATCTGTGAATCCCATCATCCTATGTCCTCGGATGAGTCCAGTAGAAATTGCATTTTGATGTTTGGGTTCAAACTTTCAAGATGGTTGCATTATCTCTACGTCTACGTATATGTAATACAACAAGTTTTAAACTTGAGACCAGCCACCCATCCCCACAAAGAACACTTTTTAACCTAGCACAGACTCCGGGAAATTTGGCCACAGTGTGAGGTGGGCCATATGTTAATGTGTTCGCTGTACGTAACCAGCACCTCGAATCCTCGATATATAGTACACTAGGGTGGCATGGGCCAGAATAAGCATTCACGTCCAGGAGTACGGCACAAGCCACCAGCACGACTTCCATCTGACACCATATTTCTTGGAGTCCGTGCTACAACTATCTCTTCAACCACATCGTTTCTCTAACTCAGCCATCGCACAGCGGGTGAGGTAGGGGTTCGCCGATAGTCGGTGTCCCCAACTGCGGTCCCACTTGTAAGGCCAAGTCCAACTCACGACCCCAAACGGTCCCCCATTTTGCCTGGATTCATTCCGTTTGGGTAGGGCAATGGGGTCTTGTCCAGGCCATTTCTCGGATGCGGTGGCCGTGCGCGCAACGCGCGGACGCATCCCGGCCGTGTACATTTTTCTTTGCAAACACATATCTTTTATTCATCACTGATTTTTTGTACATGGGAATACATCACCAAAATTTGACTAGAAAAGCAAGACCAAAGAAAACAAGAACCACAAGAACACATTTTAGAAGATATCTGTCGGTGTCAAAACCGGCGGATCTCGGGTAGGGGGTCCCAAACTGTGCGTCTAAGGCGGATGGTAATAGGAGGCGGGGGACATGATGTTTACCCAGGTTCAGGCCCTCTTGATGGAGGTAATACCCTACATCCTGCTTGATTGATCTTGATGATATGAGTATTACAAGAGTTGATCTACCACGAGATCGTAGAGGCTAAACCATAGAAGCTAGCCTATGGTCTGATTGTTGTTGTCCTACGGACTAAACCCTCCGGTTTATATAGACACCAGAGGGGCCTAGGGTTACACAGAGTCGGTTACAAGGGAGGAGATCTACATATCCGTATTGCCAAGCTTGCCTTCTACTCCAAGGAGAGTCCAATCCGGACATGGGACGAAGTCTTCAATCTTGTATCTTCATAGTCCAATGGTCCGGCCAAAGGATATATTCCGGCTGTCCGGAGACCCCCTAATCCAAGACTCCATCAGTAGCCCCTGAACCAGGCTTCAATGATGATGAGTCCGGCGCACAGATTTGTCTTCGGCATTGCAAGGCGGGTTCCTCCTTCGAATACTCCATAGAAGATTTTGAACACAAGGATAGTGTCCGGCTCTGCAAAACAAGCTCCACATACCACCGTAGAGAGAATAATATTTCCACAAATCTAATCTGCTGACACGTTTGACAGTGTCGGCGTTCTGGGAACGGGGGTGCCCAGACTTGCCTACCTGCGGCCCATGGCATGGCGAAGCCAGCGGGCCGTACGACCCATCTTCACCAACAAAGCATCCAAGACCCTCGCGAGGGGCCAAGCCTCGTGAGGCGGGCGACACAAGACCTCCTCCCGAGCGGCCTAGTCAGGCAGGCTCGCGAGGGGCGGAGATATCAAGGCGAGGCGAACCTCACGAGGCTCTCATGACGTGATCCATGACGATCGACATTAGGCGGGCGCCAGGCGGGCGCCAGCGCGCGCAGCGTCCTTGTTTCCTCTTTGGTGCAAAGAAGGCAAGCGCGGCCGCGGAGTACCGAGGCATCAGGCAAAGGTTGCCATTTTGGTGCAACAAGACCAAGACCATGGACTGCAAGACAGAGGTCATCGTGGAGCCCAAGACGGCGTCACCATCAGAGCTTTGTGCAGGCGGAGACCGCTTTTGTCAGGATAGCTTGTACTAGTTGTCCCCCTTCAAATTAGCCCGCCATTGTTGGCTCCCTTCCCGCTTGATATTTGGGAAGAGGACCAGGGCCTCTATAAATAGGACTAGCCACCATAGTGGAGGAGGGATCATCTCATCTTAGCTTGAGAGAACCTACACACCACAAGTTCATACGCACAAGAACACCTCAACCTCAGGAGGCTGTTCTTCCCTTCTATTGTTCATCATCAGCCCAAGAGGCAATCCACCACCACCACACTGGAGTAGGGTATTACACCGCAACGGTGGCCCGAACCAGTATAAACCCTGTGTCTTTCTGTGTTGCGAGTTCGTCGAGTTCGTCCGCAAGATCTTAGTGAGCTAGAGCGTAGATCGGTAGGAGGGAAAGACTTCACGCGCACCCTAGTGTTCGAACCTTAAGGGTTAGCCAGAGCCCCACATCCGACATTTGGCGTGCCAGGTAGGGGTGCGCCGGGGCTTCTCTCCACCAACCAGCGCGCCGTGCCGCCGCACTACGCTCCCATGGCAGGTGTCCCGCCACCAACCTCGACTACAAAAAAAGTACACTTCCGTGATGATACGTGTTTGTTACAGTAGGTCGCATTTTTTGTCATGCATGTACATCCATGACGATTTTATGACAGAATCAAGATAGTCATACCTGTGCTGTCGTAGAACTGTTCCATGACATTACCAAAATTATCATCACGGAAGTGTCTACTTCCATGACGATAAATCGCGCGTCACAGAAGTGCTTTCGTCAAGGGTGACTGACATGTGGCATCCACCGTAACGGAACGCCGTTAAGCTATCGGGTTGGGTTTTGGATCTGATAACCCATTAACAGCCCCGACCAATGGGGATTTTCCACATGTAAAATCATCATTGGTTGGAGGAGACACGTGTCAGGTCCGCGTTGGCACAGGTGTCACTCATCCAATGGGCGAGCCGCGCCTATGATATGTTGACACGTGGACCGGCCCACCAAGTTTAAATGGGCCGGCCCAACTGAAGGCCCACAAGATTTTGCGGACCATAATGGGCCAGCCCAGCTAAAGGCCCATGAGATTTTGCGGACCATAATGGGCTGGCCTAGCTAATGGCCCACAAGATTTTGCGTGCCATAATGGGCCGGCCCAGGTAAAGGCCCACAAGATTTTTGTGTGCCATAATGGGCCGGCCCAGGTAAAGGCCCACAAGATTCTTGCGGATCATAATGGGCCAGCCCACCTAAAGGCCCACGAGATTTCGCCGACATTAGTGGGCCGACCCAGCTATAGGCCCACAAGATTTTGAGGACCCTAGTAGGCCGGCCCATTAACTGGCTGCCATGTTTTGGGCCAAATGCCGGCCCATATTTGATCCGGTCCATTAATGGTCTGAAACGCTCCGGGCCTAATAGTGGCCCATATGAGATCTGGCCCGTTAAAAGCCTACCATGTTCTGGGCCAAATTACGGCCCAAATCAGGTCCGGCCCTTTAAGAGGCTTTGGGCTCAATTATGGCCCATATCAGATTCGGCCTGTCAACTGGACACTATGCTTTTGGGCCAACTTGCTAAAGGCCCACTTAGTAATTCGGCTTGATATTAGTTTTGGCCTTTTAAGGGCCTGTTTAACATTTCGGCCCTATATTAATTTCGGCCTGTTAAAAGCCCGTCATATAGTTGGGCCTAACTACGGCCCGGTTTGCATCCGGACTGCTCGCAGCCGATATCTGATTGGGCCAAACAAGGACCGAGACAATTTTGGCCTGTTAAAAGCCCGTGATTTGATTCCCACAATCATGGGTCGGGGTTCATTTCGGCCTGCTGCCGGCCCATGAACTGTTCGGCACGTTTCAGGCCCAACCTACATCGTGATTGCATGACGGCCCGATTATGTACCATAATTTTACGGTTTGGCCGGTTTACTGTGAAGACATGATATATATACAGTAAAATAACTGCAGCATCGTGAATAAGAAAAAACCTAGACTATACAATAAACAAATTATGGCATATTACATCCACTGGGCATCAAAGTTCGCCACTATGATAATAAAGCACAAGCAGACAGCAGATTACATACACTGGGCATCAAAGATCGCCACCAGTGCAAATAAACATGCCGAAAAAATAATATACAAAACTGACAGCACTTCAATAGAGTTCAAGAAAGGTTAGCCCTGCTGGGGAGCTGCAGCGCAAGCAGCTGAGCAAGATGATGAGACTGCGCTTGTTTAACACTTATATCTTCCTCACTCTGAAAGATAAACAAGCAGACAGATGACAGGTTTTGCACATAAAAGTATCAGTGCTGACAATTCATCACATTTCTTACTGACGAATAAAGTGACAGTTTAAAATTGCATTAACACAATATGGTATTGTTCAGGTCAAGACATGGCAGGAAATGACATTGTGAAGGAGTTGGCAGCTTCACGACACCACTGGATTACAGCTTCACGACACCATTTCTTACTGACGAATAAAGTGACACAGTTTAAAGAGATGGTTTAAATAATAGTAGAATGATATGACATTGTTCATAGTTAAGACATTGCAGAATATGACATTATGCTGTAGTGCGTAGGTTCACCACACCACTGGATTACAGATGAAGAACAGAAGCATACATGAAGTGCAAAAGAAGATCACTTGCTCTGTATAGTTTAATTTACATGGTATGAAGAAGGAACTTGGTTGTACAAGTGAAAACTTAAATTGAGAAAGGACAAACTTTTGTTCATGAACTACATAATAAACTTTAAACAAGCAATTTGATGCAAACACCAAAAATAAACAGCTATTGCAGTCATGCTTAACCGAATATATACAACGAAGTTTTAAGGCTTGAGATGGACAAACTTACATTATTGGTGAAGACAGGCTCTATAAAGGCCTTGTCCATGCTGATGGGGGGGCAATTCAAGAAGTTTGCCAAAGAATCTTCTTCAAAAGAATTGCCTTTATTCTACATTTTGTTAAGAGTAAATATAGATGTGATAATATACGAAAAAATGGAGAATATTTAAGATACGATGAAGAGTGATGCTACATAACCAAGTAGCTATAAATGTAAGTGCAGCGATATAGGCAAAAGGTACAGCCAAGAGCAATGCAGAGCTAAACTTCTTCAGTACCAACCTTATGGTAAGAGTAAATATAGATCTGATGTGTAGAAAATGGAGGGCAAAGGAAAATAAGCTGCAGAGTGATGGTACATGAACAACTACCTGTCATTATAAGTACACTGATAAAGGACAGCATGTACTTACAAGAACAATGCAGAGCTAAAAAACACTGGCATTGGATATATTCTACACTAATGTAACCATTCACACAGATCAGATAATTTGGAGCGAACAATTGATAAGCAAGCTATCATACATACTGCTGTCACATAATGAACCAGGTATGTATGCAAGTACAGTGATACAGGACAACATGTACTAACAAGAGCAAAGCACCGGGCAACATATTTGCGATATCCTGTCGTTCTTGTCAAACCGGAATTCTTCTTTGAGCAGATTTCCTGCAAAAAAGATCCGTAAGGCACATGCGGAGAAGTAGAAGTTCAAATTGTCGTGTGATTTCATAGACAATACCTCATCCTGGTAACGAGACCAGTGGATAACAAGGTTTTTCGATTCAATGTCTTCTAAATTTAGCACAGGAGACTTCACCGGAAATTCTCTTATAGACTTGCCATCAAAGTGTGATTTCCTCAGGTAACACCGATACTTCTGCAATGCTTCCTTGAAAAGCACAAGCAAGCTTTGCTCATCATGACTATCCAGATTGACCCTCGCCTAGTTACAACAATGTAATGTAAATCATTGATGTGTTCAATCAGCAGAAAACAGAAAAATAATAACCATGAATAATAGCACTTACATGTAAGTTGGACAGGAAGATGTGAAAATGGTGTTTGTCTTCACAATAATCTTCCCATGATGGGAATATATGCACGTAGTCCCTACCAACATTGAAAGCATTGTCTTTTAAACTGGGAATAAATGGAACGGGGTTCCAATCTGCAGGAATTGGCCGTCTCTACAGTTGGGATAGGTCTTCGACCGGTGGACTTGCTGTACTTTTTGCTGGAGTGGGATTTTTTTGTGGTACAGCTGGTGCTATGGCAAATGAAATCGGTATACCTTTTGCTGTAGTGCAGGTCCTATGTGGTGGGGCTAGTGGTGTGGCCAGTGAAGTATGGGTACAGTCTGCTGGAGTCGGTCCTATGTTTTGTGTCACTGGTTGTACAACCAATATAAGTGGGGTGCTGTCTGATTTCTCCGGCACCACCACGTTTTTCAAGGACTTTGCTGGTGCTCCTTCAGGTTCGACAATCACCCTCTTCCTTTTTGATGTCTGATGCGCAAGAACAGCATTTGAGTGGAAAAACATGGTATGATGATAGATGGAATATGTATTGATAATGGATGGGCATGGCATCTCGACATATATGATGAGTAAACTAAGCAGATGGAGGTGCAACAAAGTAGAAGAATGCAAGACAACATATGCAAGATACCCGCAATCAATAAAACATTGCCAAATTAGAACAGGCACCTTGATGGGTGAACAGGACAGGTCATCTGCCTTTGACTCCTTGAGGTTAGAATAGTCATTAGGATCATATTCTGAACAAGAATCAATAGGTGGGGAGCGTATGAGTTTCATTGCATCCAGAGTGGCACTCAATGCCTTGGTGCCAATTTTGTAAGTCATTGCAGTGTTTAGCTTCAAGAGTGGACTGCTGCTAGTGCGACACAAAGTAGCTACACAGATCATAGTGTAGATATAACGGGAAAACCTTAAGCATCAGAGTAAAATCAGCAAAGTGGAACTTGATGGAATATATGTCCTAGTATTGCCGGTATGGCTAGAAAGGCTTCGGATACCAGCTCTCTTCAAGTGAAGGTGCGGTACTGTTAATATCAATGTAACTCTCAAAGGCGACACAACTCCCCGCATTTCCTTGCTATTCTTATAGGACTCAAGTGGGCAGGCCACTACAAATCCTATTGCTATGTTTACAAGATCCTACGAATCAAAGAGGCTCAAAGTGTCCATCACAACCGACTGTATAGACCTCTACACTGCAAATGTCCCTGCTCATCTTCAGTACAAAGAACATACTGTACTACTATCATACTCCCTCCGTTCCAAAATATAAGTATTGGTAGAGATTTCCACTATGGATCACATACAGATGTATCCAGATACATTTTAAAGTGTAGATTCACTCATTTTGCTCCATATGTAGTCCATGGTGGAATCTATACAAATACTTGTATTTAGGAACAGATTGAGTACATATTAAAGTAGAACGGAAGAGGAACATGGTAAAGAAGAGCAAGCAGATTTTGGATAATAAAATGTTGGTTGCGCAGTGCCCACACATGATGAACCAGAGCGCATTAAGAATGCAACTCCCAGCTGTCTCTCGACCATTTCAGGCGGTTGGATGAAGATCCTACGTCTCCTAACCCTTCTTCTTCCTCGTCTCTGATTCTTCCAATACAAAACACCGCACGGGCCGCCGGCCGGACCAACGGCCCCCACCGCCTGTGTTCCTCCGCCACCCCCCCCCCCGCCCCAACCCCCACCTGCGTCGAGTTTTCTTCGTTCGGTGAGGCCCCACAACCACCCGAGCCCCTTTGATCGCATCGGCGAACTCTGGCGAGCTCTGAAAAATCGACTGACCCAATTTTGAAATTTAGTCTACTGTGATTTAACTAGTGTGGAATATAAAAGGGGAAAACCATAAACATTGGGACTATAGTGCTGAGCGTGCCATGGCGGGTCTGAAGGTGCAAACCGGACAAAGGCAACTTCGCAACCAAGACAAGGAATCAGAGTAAAGTAGTGGTGATCTATTTTCTTGCTGCGATAAATAAGTTGAGCAGATACGAAAAGAGTACCGCCTCTGGTGCGGCGTCGTGTACGCATCTGCTGAGAATTTGACGGTGTTGCGGTAGAAATGGTTGTCGGCGGCATGGAAGAAGATCTATGAGGGTCGACGGTGGCGGTGGGGCGCGGTTGACGAGACGGTCGTAGGAGCGGCACCGACATGGTGGACGACGGCGGGGATGAAGCGAGATGATGGGGTGCAAGGATCCCGGTCCGAAGCCGTGGATGAGAGAGGTCGATCTCTTGTAATGGACAGCAACGTCGGGGTATCAGCTCCGGCATGGTGGAGGAGGACGGCGATGGATGGGGTGGCGGACGGCGACAGATGGAGGAGGGGGGGGTGGAGAGGGTGCTTTGGCGCCCACGGAGTACGAATGGGGAAAAGGGAGGTAGAGAGGAAGGGGGGAACCATGTATTCAGGGCGTGCTTGTCTCAAATGTGAGGAAATTTACAAACTTAGCTCCCGTTTCAAATTTCTACTACATCACAGCAACATTAGTCGGTTGGGGATAGGGCGGTAATCTCGCATACACCGAATATTTGCCGACGAGAGTTTGTTTTTGGCGCCCACCGTGTATGAATATGAATCGGGGAGGGACTCGATTTCGGCTGAGGACACACTGTGTTTTGGCGCCCACCGTGTATGAATCCGGGTGAGAGGCGGTTACGTCACGTTTGGCTGAAATTACAAACCTACCCCTATCGAAACCTATAGAAATTCAGCAGATAGGCTTTGCGTGGCAGGGATAGGCAGTAGTGATTTCCATCTCACAGATTTTGGTTTCGGGCGGTTACTGCGAATTTTCCCGCTTCGTTCAAATTTTGCAGAGTGCACGTTTATCATGCCAACTCAATTCGAATCCCGTTTGTTTTCTATTTTTTCGGGCGGGATTCATTTTCAATTGGAATTACATTCTATATACATCATTTTTTATATATACTTTCAAAAGCACAACAAAGAATTCTACTCCTTTATATGTATAATATGATTTACAAATACAACAATCTCGAAATCTTAAGGTTGAATTCGAAAAAATTAACCAAATTATGTTCTACTAAAATGTATGGATCCGTAATATCTACATATTATATAACATAGATGTCCGTGAATTCATATGAGTATGCATGTTTGATAGATCAATTTTGTTTCGAGTATGGATTACATGTATCATCATCTCGAATTCAAATATTTGAATCCCTTTTTTGTTCACTCCTTTCACGCCCATCTCTCTCGCATGCATGCTCCTTCAGGTAGCTATCACTCTCTTTTCTCCAGCTCACCCGCACGCTCACTTCATGTTTCTCCTATCCTCGCAAACATGGTCTCTCGACGTCTCCCTTGAGAAGTGTCACACTCTCCCTATCATTATACATTACACGGTTTTCATTATCTCTGACCTCTCTACTGTTCTCTGGTATCACTCGGTACCTAAGCTTTCTTTTTCACCACCACACACACAGTCTCCACTCGTCTTTCACTTTGTCTTTCTCTCTATGGGATTCTCTCACACACCCTATATGTCTCTACATATGACTCATACCACTAAAATTACTCTCTCTCTATCTCCTGTAGGCACAACATTTGTTGCGGTCTCCTTTTCGTCTCCATCCCAGACTGACATTATTCATTTGTTTACCAATCAGACAACCCCGACTACCGTCTCCTCTCCCTCTCTCTCACAGACAGACACACACACACACACACAACTCCTGCTTCCACTCCCCTTCCCGACTACCATCTCTCTCTCACACACACAAAACTCTCGCTTTCGCACCCCGACTCGTATTTCTCTCACAAACATTTATCGAATAGCTAGCCTCTAGATAGGTTTATACACCCGCACACTCGTGCTTCCACCATCGCATAGATGTCTCTCTCCCGCTCCTTGTATCTATGTAGATTTTTCTTCCCTTCTTGAGACACGCCCTCTCGATTGTGCACACACACACTATCGCCTCATTTTAAGCTTATACCTATCGCACACACACTCCTTGTGTCTTTGTCACACATGCACTCCGTCCTCCTCCACTCTCCCTCTCTCTCACACACACATGGGCTTTTTGCAACAACTAGCAAGATGCCCATGCGTTGCACGGAACATCAAGATGCATTTGTATGAGTAGTTTATCTTGTGGGGGGAAAGGATGAACGAGGGAAGGCCTTATTTGCAAATGTGGAGAGGGGTGTGGGTATCTTTTTGCAAAATTGCCATAGTTTCCTTCCTATCCGTCATATATAGATCGGACGACCTATATTGCAGGATGGCAGGCACACGATCATCACTGACAATGCTTTTTATAAGAGTAGGGATAAAAAAATAGAGTTGGTGATGATGGTGGGCCTGCCATCCTGCAATGTAGGTCGTTCGATTTATATCTGACGGATAGGAAGGAAAATATGGCAATTTACCCGCACTCTTCACCACATTTGCAGATAAGGCCTTCCCTCGTTCATCCTTTTCTCCCACAAGACCTTGATGTTCCGTGCAACGCACGGGCATCTTGCTAGTAAGAGTAGAAATTAGGCATATACCACTTCTCAAATCTTGAAACCAACAACATTCCTCCCTTATCTCATCAAAATTGCCAAAGGAATATATTTTGAGTGAAACATAACATATTTTTAGTGATATACGTATTTCAAAACTAGACTTTTTTTCTATCAAATCGGTGAATATGTATTAATCTACTTTGATCGTGTGGCAACGCATTGGCACATTGCTACTAGTTATTATCATTTTTTGGACACCAGACAAACGGTGGAGTACATATACGAAGAGAAGAGGCGCACGCACGTAGTCGGCCTCTCGCTGTCTCGCACACATGAGTGTTACGTAAAGGCGACGTTAACAAATAAACCCTAAAACCCTAGGTGCACGATTGCTGCATTCGCGGGCACCGGGTACGTGGTGGAGCACCTTTGTATGAATAGTCAGCTCGCGTGATAATTTTATCCGTAGGAGTTGATGGTCGGGACCACAGGTGAACGACTTGGAGCGCGGTGGCTCACCAGTTGCCACAGATCGAGTAGCCACGTTTAAAATATCATTTTTTAGCGGGGTTAATTTAATCTGCATGCATGACTCTCCTCCCCCCACGCTCGTCCAATCCGTTGTGACCAGCAATATTTCCACCCTTTCGCTCCCCCGTAATTTACTCCAACAAATATGCCCACGTAGATGTTACTTAACTGCAGGTGCATTGGGTCACTGACATATGGGCCCAATAGGGGTCTGGCCCACATGTCAGTGACGCAACTGGACCTGCAGTTAAGTCAGTGCAGCTCAGCCCATATCTTACGTAGGTGTGCCATTGCTCGCTATAAATATTGCGCCTCCCACGACATCGCTATCTCCTCCCCCTCACGTTCACGTTCATCGCTATCTCATCCCGCTCGCTCTCATGTCGACCACCATGGCATCGCCACTCCCAAGACCTAGGAGCACCTCGCTGCACCACGCAGATGGTCACGCGTCGCCGTTCCGTTCCTCTCCACCACTAGTCGAGGAGGACGCGTCGGTGTTCTGCTCCTCGCCGCTATGCGACGCGTCGCCGTTCCGTTCCTCGCCGCCACTAGTCGAGGAGGACGCATCGGCGTTCCGCTCCTCGCCGCGACGCGACGCGTCACCATTCCGTTCCTCGCCGCTGATACGTCCATTTTGGATCATGCTTTTATATCGATATTTATTGCATTATGGGCTGTTATTTCACTTTATGTCACAATACTTATGGCTATTCTCTCTTATTTTACAAGGTTCACATAAGGAGGGAGAATGCGGGCAGCTGGAATTCTGGGCTGGAAAAGGAGCAAATATTAGAGACCTATTCTGCACAACTCTAAAAGTCCTGAAACTCCATGGAACATCTTAAAATAAATAAAGAAAAATCCTCGCCAAAGATGAAGGCCAGGGGGCCCACACCCTGCTCACGAGGGTGGGGGGCACGCCCCCCCTCCTAGGGCGCGCCCCCTACCTCGTGGGCCCCCTGGTGGGTCTCCAATGTCCATCTTCTCCTATATGAAGTCTTTTGATGAGAAAAAATAAGAAGCAACCTTTCGGGACGAGACTCCGCCGCCACGAGGCGGAACCTTGGCGGAACCAATCTAGAGCTCCCGCAGAGCTGTTCTGCCGGGGATACTTCCCTCTGGGAGGGGGAAATCATCACCATCGTCATCACCAACGCTCCTCTCGTCGGGAGAGGGAAATCTCCATCAACATCTTCACCAGCACCATCTCATCTACAAAACCTAGTTCATCTCTTGTATCCAATTCTTGTCTCAAAGCCCGGGATTGGTGCTAGTAGGTTTCTAGTAGTGTTGATTACTCCTTGTAGTTGATGCTAGTTGGTTTATTTGGTGGAAGATCATATGTTCAGATCCTATATGCATATTATTACCCCTCTGATTATGAACATGAATATGCTTTGTGAGTAATTACGTTTGTTCCTGAGGACAAGGGAGAAGTCTTGCTATTAGTAGTCATGTGAATTTGGTATTCGTTTGATATTTTGATAAGATGTATGTTGTCTAGCCTCTAGTGGTGTTATGTGAACGTCGACTACATAACACTTCACCATTATTTGGGCCTAGAGGAAGTCATTGGGAAGTAATAAGTAGATGATGGGTTGCTAGAGTGACACAGGCTTAAACCCTAGTTTATTCGTTGCTTCGTAAGGGGCTGATTTGGATCCATATGTTTCATGCTATGGTTAGGTTTACCTTAATACTTTTGTTGTCGTTGCGGATGCTTGCAATAGAGGTTAATCATAAGTGGGATGCTTATTCAAGTAAGAACAGCACCCAAGCACCGGTCCACCCACATATCAAATTATCAAAGTACCGAACGTGAATCATATGAACGTGATGAAAACTAGCTGGACGATATTCCCATGTGTCCTTGGGAGCGCTTTTCCTATTATAAGAGTTTGTTCCGGCTTGTCCTTTGCTACAAAAGGATTGGGCCATCTTGCTGCACTTTATTTACTTTTGTTACTTTTGCTCGTTACAATTTATCTTGTCACAAAACTATCTGTTACCACTTATTTCAGTACTTGCAGAGAATACCTTGCTGAAAACCGCTTATCATTTCCTTCTGCTCCTCGTTGGGTTCGACACTCCTACTTATCGAAAGGACTACGATAGATCCCCTATACTTGTGGGTCATCAAGACTCTTTTCTGGCGCCGTTGCCGGGGAGTGTAGCGCCTTTGGTAGGTGGAATTTGGTAAGGAAAAATTTATATAGTGTGCTGAAGTTTACTGTCACTTGTTACTATGGAAAGTAATTCTCTGAGGGGCTTGTTCGGGGTATCTTCACCCCGTCCAGTAGAGCAAAGAGTTGCTCCTCAACCTACTGAACCTATTGAAAATGAAACTCCTTTTGAATTTCCTTCGGGTATGATGGAAAAACTGCTAGCTAACCCTTTTACAGGAGATGGAACAAAGCATCCTGATGAGCACTTACTATATGTGGATGAAGTTTGTGGATTATTTAAGCTTGGAGGTATACCCGATGATGTTGCTAAGAAGAAGGTCTTCCCTTTATCTTTGAAGGGAGACGCATTGATATGGTATAGGCTATGTGATGATATGAGATCATGGAACTATAAAAGATTGAAGTTGGAATTTCATCAAAAGTATTACCCTATGCTTCTTGTTCATCGTGATCGCAATTATATATATAATTTCTGGCCTCGCGAAGGAGAAAGCATCGCTCAAGCTTGGGGGAGGCTTAAATCAATGTTATATTCATGCCCCAATCATGAGCTCTCGAGAGAAATAATTATGCAAAGTTTTTATGATCGGCTTTCTAAAAACAATCACACCATGCTCGATACTTCTTGTGCTGGCTCTTTTATGATGAAGACTATTGAATTTAAATGGAATTTATTGGATAGAACTAAATGCAACTCTGAAGATTGGGACCTCGACGAAGGTAAGGAGTCAGGTATGACACCTAAGTTTGATTGTGTTAAATCTTTTATGGACACCGATATTTTCCGTAAGTTTAGCACTAAATATGGACTTGACTCTGAGATAGTAGCTTCTTTCTGTGAATCTTTTGCTACTTATGTTGATCTCCCTAAGGAGAAGTGGTTTAAATATCATCCTCCCATAGAAGTAAAAGTAGCTGCACCTATTAAAGTTGAAGAAAAGACTGTCACTTATAATGATCCTATTGTTCCTACTTCTTATGTTGAGAAACCACCTTTCCCTGTTAGAGTAAAGGATCATGCCAAAGCTTCAACTGTTGTTCGTAAAAGCAATATTACAACGTATACACCTCCTGAGCAAGTTAAAGTAGAACATAATATTGCTATTGTTAAAGATCTCTTGTCTGATAATATTGATGGGCACGTTATTCAGTTCGATGGTGAAACTACTAGAATTGCTAAGCCTTGTGATAAAGATAAACATAGACCTATGGTAGGCGTGCCTGTTATTTTTGTTAAAATAGGAGATCATTGTTATCATGGCTTATGTGATATGGGTGCTAGTGCTAGTGTTATACCTTATGACTTGTATAAAGAAATCAAGCATGAAATTGCACCTGCTGAGTTAGAAGATATTGATGTCACAATTAAACTTGCCAATAGAGATACTATTTCAGCGATGGGAATTGTTAGAGATGTTGAAATCTTGTGTGGGAAAACTAAATATCCTGCTAATTTTCTTGTTCTTACTTCTCCGCAAGATAGCTTTTGTCTCATTATATTTGGTAGACCCTTCTTGAACACTGTTAATGCTCGGATAGATTGCGAAAAGAATGTTGTTACTATTGGCTTGGATGATATGGTTCATGAGTTTAATTTCTCTAAATTTAGTAAACAACATCGTGAGGAAGAATTGCCTAGTAAGGATGAAATTATTGGTCTTGCTTCTATTGCTGTACCTCCTAGTGATCCTTTAGAACACTATTTGCTAGACCATGAAAATGATATGTTCATGAATGAAAGAAGGGAAATAGATGAAGTATTCTTTAAATAGGAACCTATTCTGCAACACAATTTGCCTTTTGAAATTTTAGGGGATCCTCCTCCACCCAAGGATGACAAGAAGATATATCCTGTTATTATTAGTGCTAACCTTTCAGAGCATGAAGAAGAAAGATTGCTGAAAACTCTGAAGAAGCACCGTGCTGCTATTGGATATACTCTTGATGATCTTAAGGGCATTAGTCCCACTCTATGTCAACATAAAATAAATTTGGAGGCGGACGCCAAACCAGTTCGTGATCCTCAACGACGTCTGAATCCTAAAATGAAAGAAGTGGTAAGAAAAGAAATACTCAAGCTTGTGGAGGCAGGTATAATCTATCCCGTTGCGGATAGTCAGTGAGTAAGTCCTGTCCATTGTGTCCCTAAGAAGGGAGGTATCATTGTTGTTCCTAATGATAGAGATTAATTGATTCCACAAAGAATTATCACAAGTTATAGGATGGTAATTGATTTCCTCAAATTTAATAAGGCTACTAAGAAAGATCATTACCCCTTACCTTTTATTGATCAAATTCTAGAAAGATTATGCAAACATACACATTACTGCTTTCTAGATGGTTATTCTGGTTTCTCTCAAATACCTGTGTCGGCTAGAGATCAATCAAAGACTACTTTTACATGCCCTTTTGGTACTTTTTCTTATAGATGTATGCCTTTTGGTTTATGTAATGCACCTTCTACCTTTCAAAGATGCATGATGGCTATATTCTCTGACTTTTGTGAAAAGATTTGTGAGGTTTTCATGGATGACTTTTCCGTCTATGGTTCCTCTTTTGATGATTGCTTGAACAATCTTGATCGAGTTTTGTAGAGATGTGAAGAAACTAATCTTGTCTTGAATTGGGAAAGTGCCACTTTATGGTTAATGAAGGTATTGTCTTGGGGCACAAAGTTTCTGAAAGAGGTATTGAAGTTGATAAAGCCAAGGTTGATGCTATTGAAAAGATGCCATGTCCCAAGGACATCAAAGGTATAAGAAGTTTCCTTGGTCACGCTGGATTTTATAGGAGGTTCATTAAGGACTTCTCAAAAATTTCTCGACCTCTGACTAATTTATTACACAAAGATATACCATTTGTCTTTGATGATGATTGTGTAGAAGCATTTGAAATACTTAAGAAAGCATTAGTCTCTGCACCTGTTGTTCAGCCACCTGATTGGAACCTACCCTTTGAAATTATGTGTGATGCTAGTGATTATGCTGTAGGTGCTGTCCTAGGGCAAAGAGTTGATAAGAAATTAAATTTTATTCACTATGCTAGTAGGACTCTAGACAATGCTTAAAGAAATTATGCTACTACTGAAAAAGAACTCTTAGCAGTTGTATTCGCTTGTGATAAGTTCAGACCTTATATTGTTGATTCTAAAGTAACTATTCACACTGATCATGCTGCTATTAAATATCTTATGGAAAATAAAGATGCTAAACCTAGACTCATCAGATGGGTTCTCCTGCTACAAGAATTTGATTTGCATATTGTTGATAGAAAGGGAGTTGAGAACCCCGTTGCAGACAACTTGTCTAGGTTAGAGAATGTTCTTGATGACCCACTACCAATTAATGATAGCTTTCCTGATGAACAATTAAATGTTATAAGTACTTCTCGTAGTACTCCATGGTATGCTGATTACGCTAATTATATTGTTGCTAAGTTTATACCACCTAGCTTCACATACCAGCAAAAGAAAAAGTTTTTCTATGATTTAAGACATTACTTTTGGGATGACCCACATCTTTATAAATAAGGAGTAGATGGTGTTATTAGACGTTGTGTGCCTGAGCATGAATAGGAACAGATCCTACGCAAGTGTCACTCCGAGGCTTATGGAGGACACCACGCTGGAGATAGAACTGAACATATGGTATTGCAATCTGGTTTTTATTGGCCTACTCTCTTCAAGGATGCCCGTAAGTTTGTCTTGTCTTGTGATGAATGTCAAAGAATTGGTAATATTAGTAGACGTCAAGAAATGCCTATGAATTATTCACTTGTTATTGAACCATTTGATGTTTGGGGCTTTGATTATATGGGACCTTTTCCTGCCTCTAATGGATATACACATATTTCAGTTGCTGTTGATTACGTTACTAAGTGGGTAGAAGCTATTCCAACTAGTAGTGCTGATCATAACACTTCTATTAAAATGCTTAAGGAAGTTATTTTCCTGAGGTTTGGAGTCCCTAGATATTTAATGACTGATGGTGGTTCACACTTTATTCATGGTGCTTTCCGTAAAATGCTTGCTAAATATGATGTTAATCATATAATTGCATCTCCTTATCACCCTCAGTCTAGTGGTCAAGTAGAGTTGAGAAATAGAGAGCTCAAATTAATTTTGCAAAAGACTGTTAATAGGTCTAGAAAGAATTGGTCCAAGAAACTTGATGATGCGTTATGGGCCTATAGAACTGCATATAAAAATCCTATGGGTATGTCTCCGTATAAAATGGTTTATGGAAAAGCATGTCACTTACCTCTCGAACTAGAACATAAGGCGTATTGGGCTATTAAAGAGCTCAACTATGATTTTAAACTTGCCGGTGAGAAGAGGTTATTTGATATTAGCTCACTTGATGAATGCAGAACCCAAGCTTATGAAAATGCCAAGTTGTTTAAAGAAAAAGTTAAAAGATGGCATGACAAAAGGATACAAAAGCGTGAGTTTAATGTAGGTGATTATGTATTGCTATACAACTCTCGTTTAAGATTTTTTGCAAGAAAACTTCTCTCTAAATGGGAAGGCCCCTACATTATCGAGGAGGTCTATCGTTCTGGTCCCATAAAAATCAACAACTTTGAAGGCACAAATCTGAAGGTGGTAAAAGGTCAAAGAATCAAACATTATATCCCAGGTAATCCCATAAATGTTGAAACCAATAGTATTGAAACCGTAACCCCGGAGGAATACATAAGGGACACTTTCGGAACGTTTCAGACTCCAAAAAGGAATAGGTATGTGGAACCGACTCCAAAACAATTTTTAAGGCAATATTTCTCCATTTTGGAATATTTAGAAAAATAGAAAAATAAGTAGCAGTCCGGGAAGGACACGAGGGCCCCACAAGGGTGGTGGGCGCGCCCCCTACCTCGTGAGCACCTCGTGTGCCTTCTGGACTCTGTTTACTTGCACGATATGTATTTTGGTCGGTAAAAATTCACTATATATTCTCCCGAAGGTTTTGACTCCCGTATCACGCAAATATCCTCTATTTTTGTTCCGAGCTGTCCTGTTGCAGATTAATTCAACATGTCTTCCCAGGATTCGGAAGGAGAAAGCTATGTGGATGATTACTTAGCAAATCCCAAGGTCTATGGAGATGTGGAACACGATGGTTGGACCACGGAGGAAGAAGAGGACTATGAACCCAAGGGGAAGGAGGAGACGAGCTCAGATGAAGATGAAGCCCCATTGCCTCAACCTGGGGACATGCACGTGGAGTTCAAAAAGTCAAGTCTCCCTGATAGGGGATCAAAATGCCGTCCTCAAGCGCAAATTAAGGGAGAAGCCTAAGCCATCAACTAAGCCAACATCACCACCACCTTCTTCACTGACAAAGGAGACATAATCACATGGGTATGGGCACTCCCCTTGGCAACTTCCAAGCTTGGGGGAGGTGCCCCGGTATCGTATCACAATCACATCTCCTATCTTTACCGTTTTTCTTAGTTCGATCCTATTAGTAGTATCTTGATCTAGTAGAATAAAGTTTATGGCATGATCTAGTTTTGAGTTTTGATTTTTGATCTCTCTTTGTAATCGAGTCCGTGAGTTATATATAATAAAGATTAGTGTTGAGTCAAGGGCTTGATATTTTGCCATGATCTTGGGTGAATAAAAGAAAAGAGAAAAAGAATAAAAAGAAACAAAGAGTTCATATTGACCTTATTGAGAGTAATGACTTCACATAGAAAGAGTATGATGATTAAAAGTTGTTGGGAGTTGGTAGGCATAGCCTTGGTCATCGTTGCAATTAATAGGAAGTAATAAGGAAAGAGAGGTTTCACATATAGATATATTATCATTGACATCTTTTATGATTGGGAGCACTCATTAAAATATGACATGCTAAAGAGTTGATGTTGGACAAGGAAGACAACATAATGAGTTATGTCTTTCTTATATCTGAGATAAAGTATGTTGTCATGGATCCTCTAACTTGTTGAGCTTGCCTTTCCCCCTCATGCTAGCCAAATTCTCAGCACCAAGTAGAAATACTACTTGTGCTTCCAAATACCCTTAAACCAGTTTTTCCATGAGAGTCCACCATATCTACCTATGGATTGAGTAAGATCCTTCAAGTAAGTTGTCATCGGTGCAAAGCAATAAAAATTGCTCTAAATATGTGTGATTGATTGGTGTGGGAGAAATAAGCTTTATAAGATCTTGTGATGTGGAAGTAATAAAAGCGACAGACTGCATAATAAAGGTTCATATCACAAGGGGCAATATAAAGTGACGTTCTTTCACATTGAGATTTTGTGCATCCAACCATAAAAGCGCATGGCAACCTCTGCTTCCCTCTACGAAGGGCCTATCTTTTATTATTATCTTCTACGTTATGCAAGAGTCATGGTGATCTTCACCTTTCCTTTTTCATTTTATCCTTTGGCAAGCTCAGCATGTTGGAAAGAACATGATATATATATATATATATATATATATATCTAATTGGATGTAGGGGAGCATGAACCATTATTGTTGACATTACCCTTGAGGTAAAAGGTTGTGGGGCAAAACTATAAGCCCCTATCTTTCTCTGTGTTTGATTAAAACTCTGTAACCACAAGTATTGCGTGAGTGTTAGCAATTATGAAGGACGAAATGATAGTTGAGTATGTGGACTTGCTTTTAAGCTCTGACATAGACTCTTTCCGATGTTATGATAAATTGCAATTGCTTCAGTGACTGAGATTATGGTTTGTTGGATCCCAATAAGGTTTATGATTTATACTCTTGCATTGTGAATAGATCATCACTTGAACATAAGTAATCATATGACAAAATCTATATATGTTGCTGTTCTGAGAACAATCATGATGCCTTCATGTCCGTATTTTATTTTTATCGACGCCTCTACCTCTAAACACGAGTACATATTTATTGTTATCGGCTTTTTGCTTGAGGACAAGCGAGGTCTAAGCTTGGGGGAGTTGATACATCCATTTTGCATCATGCTTTTATATCGATATTTATTGCATTATGGGCTGTTATTTCACTTTATGTCACAATACTTATGGCTATTCTCTCTTATTTTACAAGGTTTACATAAGGAGGGAGAATGCCGGCAGCTGGAATTCTGGGCTGGAAAAGGAGCAAATATTAGAGACCTATTCTACGCAACTCCAAAAGTCCTGAAACTCCACGGAACATCTTAAAATAAATAAAGAAAAATCCTTGCCAAAGATGAAGGCCAGGGGACCCACACCCTGCTCACGAGGGTGGGGGGCGCGCCCCCTCCTAGGGCGCGCCCCCCTACCTCATGGGCCCCCTGGTGGGTCTCCGACGTCCATCTTATCCTATATGAAGTATTTTGATGAGAAAAAAATAAGAAGCAACCTTTCAGGACGAGACTCCGCCGCCACGAGGCGGAACCTTGGCGGAACCAATCTAGAGCTCCGGCAGAGCTGTTCTGCCGGGGATACTTCCCTCCGGGAGGGGGAAATCATCACCATCGTCATCACCAACGCTCCTCTCATCGGGAGAGGGCAATCTCCATCAACATCTTCACCAGCACCATCTCATCTCCAAACCCTAGTTCATCTCTTGTATCCAATTCTTGTCTCAAAGCCCGAGATTGGTGCTAGTAGGTTGCTAGTAGTGTTGATTACTCCTTGTAGTTGATGCTAGTTGGTTTATTTGGTGGAAGATCATATATTCAGATCCTATATGCATATTATTACCCCTCTGATTATGAACATGAATATGCTTTGTGAGTAATTACGTTTGTTCCTGAGGACAAGGGAGAAGTCTTGCTATTAGTAGTCATGTGAATTTGTTATTCATTTGATATTTTGATAAGATGTATGTTGTCTAGCCTCTAGTGGTGTTATGTGAACGCCGACTACATAACACTTCAACATTATTTGGGCCTAGAGGAAGGCATTGGGAAGTAATAAGTAGATGATGGGTTGCTAGAGTGCCACAAGCTTAAACCCTAGTTTATGCATTGCTTCGTAAGGGGATGATTTGGATCCATATGTTTCATGCTATGGTTAGGTTTACCTTAAGACTTTTGTTGTAGTTGCCGATGCTTGCAATAGAGGTTAATCATAAGTGGGATGCTTGTTCAAGTAAGAAAAGCACCCAAGCACCGGTCCACCCACATATCAAATTATCAAAGTACCGAACGCGAATCATATGAACGTGATGAAAACTAGCTTGACGATATTCCCATGTGTCCTCGGGAGCGCTTTTCCTATTATAAGAGTTTGTTCCGGCTTGTCCTTTGCTACAAAAGGATTGGGCCATCTTCATGCACTTTATTTACTTTTGTTACTTGTTGCTCGTTACCATTTATCTTGTCACAAAACTATCTGTTACCACTTATTTCAGTACTTGCAGAGAATACCTTGCTGAAAACCGCTTATCATTTCCTTCTGCTCCTCGTTGGGTTCGACACTCTTACTTATCGAAAGGATTATGATAGATCCCCTATACTTGTGGGTCATCGGCCTCCACTAGTCGAGGAGGACGCGTCGGTGTTCCGCTCCTCGCCGCGACGCGTTGAGGTGGACGCGTTGGTGTTCCCAATCTCGCCAGCACGCGCGCCGGAGGACGCGTCAGCTCCCCGCTACGAGGAGAACGCCGCGCCGCCCGCCGAGCCTCCCACCCTTGAGGAGCTTTGGAAAGAAATGGATGTCACCTTGTGGGAGGCTTTGCCTCCATCAGAACGCGCCAAGATAGAGGTGGAGAAGAAGGCCGAGGAAGAGAAGCGCACCGCGGAACAAGCTGCTTGGGAGGCCTATGTTGCGTCCGAGAGAGTCAGGCGATTGGCTCTTTGGCAGAAGGCTCGTGCGAGGGCCGTGAGGGTGGCGGAGGACGCCTGTGCCGACGCCCTGAGTGCAGTCGGGCCCAAGCGCCTCATCGACGCTTGGCGGTACGTGGAACGGGTGCACACTTCCAGCGAGGAGGAGTACATGTTGGCGCCGGATCACCACATCGATGAGATCGCGCTCGCCCGCTGGCAAGCCGCCAATCAGCACCTTGCGAGTTGCGAGGCTAAGGAAGAGGCGTTGTGTCGGCGCGCTGGGAAACGGCCATGCACCAGGGCACTCGTGGTGCGCCGCAAGCGCTCCTGCGAGCGCCGTGGATTTTAGGAGGAGTATAATTTTTGTTTCGTAAGGCGATCTCATTAGTTTTGGGACACAAATGATAAATCCCGAACATTCAGGAATTTTTAGCGTCCTTAATTAAGTATGTAAAACGGAAAGTTTGGAAACCTTGTGTATTCATACGCATTTTGCAAGTACGTGCATATAGCACAAACTTTACTATATACTATCGCACTACACGTCTCTCTCTATATATGCTTGCAGACTATGCTACTCCCTCCGTCTAGGTCAATAAGTCATCTTTGGTTGTGCACCGTGACCAACAAGGAGGGAAGACTTATACACCTAGACGGAGGGAGTACTACTATTACTTATGTACTCCCTCCGTCCGGGTTTATTAGGCCTCTCAGCATCACAAGAATGCCCCCTTTTATAAGGCCCCACGTTGGAAAGGTGCATGCATGCAACCATTTCATTGGTTGTATTGAAAGCTATTGTTGTTGGTGCCATGGCTGAAAAGTTAATACACTTCATGTGTGCTTTTTCATTGGCTGCATGCATGTGAGAGAGTGCATTGGGAGTGGAATGGAAGAATTAATGTGAGCAAATTACTATGTGTCTTGGTCTAAGAGAAGTTGTCTTTAGGCCTAATAAACCCGGACGGAGGGAGTACGTGCAAATGCACATTTTAACATTACGATGCGGTTTTTGTAAAAGTAGAAAAACAACACTAGTCAAGCTTGTGAAACGATTCAATGCAAAACAAATGCAAAAATGCTCGTTTGATTGTTTACTTTTAGCTTCCTTCTCTATGGTTATTTCTCTGTCGTACTTTGT
Source organism: Triticum urartu (assembly GCF_003073215.2). NCBI lineage: Eukaryota > Viridiplantae > Streptophyta > Magnoliopsida > Poales > Poaceae > Triticum > Triticum urartu. The sequence continues at coordinate 486,777,898 of NC_053025.1, forward strand.
ACGGAGTATCTCACTGGTTGGAAAGGCATGCAAATTCCCAAACCGCTTCCTACACCCTGTATCGAATTTTTTGCCTAACAAGTTGTGCCATGCAATTGGAATTCCAACTTGAGTACTACTACTAGTAGGAGTACCAGGGGCCAGTTCTTTTAGGCTTCTAGATTAGTAATCCCATAACTACTACCTCTGTCCTGGTTTATTGGTCCCCATTGTAATCTGTGTCAAATTTTGATCATAAATTTAACTAATGAAATGTTAGTGCATGTCACATGCACTAATCCATCCGTCTAGGTGAGTAAGTCATCTTAGGTTGTGCACCATGACCAAGGAGGAGTAGAAAACGAGAAACGTTAATGTTTATTTGCTAATTAATAGTATTGCATGCAATGAACTAACCACTGCATGTCGTGTTTGATATATCAAGTCATTAAAAGCATGCACACTCTTTATCTCTTATTTGTTGATATGTCAAGAAACAAGAAATGAGGTAGAAGTTAATGCACCTCGCCTAAGTTTTTTGGGATTATTTGGTTTTCGTAAGATGACTTACACACCTAGATGGAGGGATTACAATGGTGAGGAATAAACCAGTTAAATCTTGGGTCAAAATTTAGCACAAATTACAATGGTGAGGAATAAACCAGGATGGAGTAGTAGTTTAGAAGCCCAAATAAATGAGTGAGGCGCCTTATTGTAACTCTCCACTGTGACTAGTCTTGTGGGAAAAGCTGGGGAAGCCGCCAAAAGAACTGGCCCTAGGAGTAGTAGCTAGGGATCGAGTGTGCGAGATGAGCCGGAGAAAGTAAATGCAAAGAGATGAAATGCAAAAAAGACGGAGGGATGTGATCGTTGCTTGTCCGTTTATTTTACCAGGCCACTTATTACTAGGAGTGGTTGGGTTTTGTGATATGACGGCTTTACTGTCGCACCACGAGCGGGGTGAGAGGTGAGACTCCCGTGCAGCGCCGCCCTCTACACTTGTACTACATCGGTCGTGGTTTATTAGTCCCCCATTGAATTTGACTGGAGATTTAACTAACAAAATGTTAGTGCATGTCAACAAAAACTATATCGTTGGCTTCATATTTGAACAAAGTTTTGAATGATATAATTTTAGGTGACATGCATCAGCATTTATCTTACTATATATAATGTTAGTTCAATTTTTGGTCGTACTAATATGTAGTAGTAAGGTGCCCGTGCGTTGCACCGAAGAGTGAAATGCATTGATCGGGGAGTTGTTTATTTTGACAAAGGATGTGGGGGTCATCTCATGTGTAACGGGTATCGATAGGTTTCTTCGGATATTATTTCATCTCTAGAGCTCACAAACATCCGAGTGAAATAGATAAAAAGGTATCTTTTGCAAACAAAAGCATTCAACTGTTCAACCTGCATCCAAAACTTGTGAAGAAATAACACTTATTGTGCTTTGCAAGAAATGATCTTTAAGAATTAGTTTTTGAGTATCGATTGTTATACATATTTGCTACAGATGACATGGCACTTTATTATAGTCAATAGTTGGCTATACTGTTAAGTAATATTAACCATGCCCTTATACACCTAGACAGAGGGATTAAATCAGGATGACTTGCAAGCGGGCAGAGGAGATGTAAGAAATGGTTCATCGTAAGTCTTTCACCAGTACGGTAGTAAAAATTCATACATGGAAGATTCTAGACTAAACCATAAACGGATACACTTTTATTCATGCGCGATACTCCAATAGAGCAAGATCCTGCATGGAAGTCTCCACATGCTTAGACAGCGGATTACATTGAGCGAAGACTAATGATCAACATTTAACTTGATAATGCGTATGTCCAGGTGAACCTCCTTGGAGTCCCCGTGCACCGCCTCGGCGGGTAAAGGATGCCATGGGTTTTCCAAGTCCACATTGGTGGGATAGTCCCAGCTCCCCAGAGTCCAAGTCCGTTCGATGAGGCCGGTGTCGCCGCCCACACGACCCGGAGGGGTAGTAACACTGACCACGCACCCGTACATCGGCCTCGTGTCAGTGTCAGCATCAGCGGCGTCACCCCTGATGCACATTACAGAGACGGGGCGGCGGCCTGCGCGGGCCTCGCCGGTGCCCACGATCAAGAGGAAGACGCTGCCGTCCTCCTCTAAGACTAGCAGGCGGCAGTGATCCTCCAACGACTCCGGCATGGTGACCGGGTAGCACGTCTCGTACTTGATGTTCTCCACCAAGGGCCAGCAGTGACCACTGCACGCATCCGTGAGGTGATGCACCATGTCCGCCGGCGAGCCACAAAACGGCATCGGGCACTCATAGCAGTGGACGAAGGGCTCCTTGGAGGCATCGACCAGGCCATCCATGAAACAGCAGTGGCTGTAGGGGACGTTGCGCCAGTTGAATACATGAGCAAGTTACTATGAGATTTAATCTGAATAAGCACAAAATAAATCATGAATTCTACCACGATTTCGAAAAGGAAGGACAGAAACACATACGGTGCAACGGGAGCAGCACCCTTGGCGTTGAGGTTGCCGCCCATGTCCAAACACCACGTAGACACGGTCTTTGAGCACGGTTCGTAGTCGTTCCATGCTCGGGCATTGAAGTTTGTAACTATTTTAGATTAGAATATACTACTCCTCTGGTGCTAGTAGTAGAGCAGAGTCCTACTCTACTACTCTACTCAAGCAAGTTCGGGCATAGCACTATAGGGAGTACCAGTACTGTGATCACTCAAGCAAGTTGTCTAGCACCGACATGACCCTACGCTGCTGGTATGTGTCTCGTAAGTCAAGGGGCGTGCTGTAGTCATCATCACCTGTCCACTTCCTGCAGCATATATTCGCTTCTCCATCTTTGTTCGCACATAATCTCGTCCAATCTTCCACCCCCGCTAAGGCGCCTCCCCCCTCGTCCGAAACCCAAGCACTAACAATGGCAGAACCGAGCAGCGTCCACCGAAAGAGTGGCTGGAATTCGCTCCCCACAGAGGTAATCAAGCTCATTGTTTCGCGTGTGGACAATCTCAGTACCATGCCGCTCGTCGCGTGCTCGTCGGGGTTGTACCGTTTACTCAAAGCCCTTAGGCCAGAGCTTTTTAAGCCAGCTCCTTGCTTGCTGATGCCGCCTGATCTTCAGAAACGGCGTGTCACGCAGCATAATGATCATAGGGTGGCGAGCATCAACCCCCTTGACTACGATCCGATCCCCGTCAGCCTCGACTACATTAACGGTATGTACTGGGTCGGCATGAACACGTCCTGGATGGTGCTCGTCGACGGTCGCGGCAACTGGATGCTCGTGGAGGTCTTCACTCTTCTGGCCTGCTTACTGCTTCTATTGCACCCCCGGCCCTGGTTGTTAGTGATGTTGTTTTCAATGTACAATCAGTAGTATATTTCGTCTCTTGGTTGAATAAATGTGTTGTTAGAACGGCAAACACAATGTTTTGGAAGTCGTTGCACGGTTCGATCCTTTAGTGCCCTGTACTGTACGTAGCCCATACTATTTTTCGTACGGAACACATTTTCCACTTGTTGATAACATGCAGCCCACTGATGAAGGCCCAATAGAGAAGCCCATAATTAACTGGAAGGGAAGCTCTCACATGAATCCGTCCCAGGTACATGCTCATGGTCCCCTAAACATAAATAAGTAAATAAATAAATAAATAAAGCTAAATGCTCATGCACAAGTTCTTTGGGAAAATAGGTAGCCCAGTATTTCTTTTTGAAGAATACCCAAGCTAGGCCTATTTGTTTTCTCTAAATTACTGTGCTGCAAATCTTTCAAGACGAGGAGGGATGCATTCCGGCCTGGCTTAAGAGTATGGTCAATGTCTGTTAAAAGTAATATCAAAAGGGGTTAAAAATTCCAAAAAATTTATAGCAAATGGGATATAAGTTTCTTTTTTTGTTTTTGTTCTTCACTGATACCTTATAAGTATTTCATTGGATTTAACATGACATAGTACTAATTTATTTTTAAATTTGTTTTAGTATGGCTATTAATTTTTGGATTAAGAATATTTTTTCCCCAGCAAAAAATTGCGAATTTTTCAAAATTTCCCACATATTTAGTTAATTTTTTGACCCTGGTACTAACCAGAAAATGGCCAGCAATTCTAAAAATGGAAAACGGGCTGCAATAAATTCCATATGAATTAGAAAATGAGTAAAAATTATAAAAATAATAGCAAATGGGCTGTACACGCCACAGATTTCGAGGCTGACTTGTTTACGCAAGGCTTTGTCAGTGAACACACGATTCTAGCAGCAGTGATTGTTGGATGTCCATCCAACGATCGACGTGCTTCTTCAATCTCTGATCTTCCTGCTCCAGCCGCCTAAACTAGCGCCGATAGGACTGCCTGGTCCCTCCTCTTGTGGCCCGCTATGATGCCGCGCAGGCTTCCCCGACCCACCCTACTCCCTCCGCTACCCTGGCCGCACGCAATCAACTGCCTCCTTATTACGCGAAAAATGATTCCTCCCACTGACATCTGGGGCACACTGGTTGGGAGGCTGACCTGTGGGCCTACTAAGTTGACGCGTATGCAGGTCTTGTCAACTTAGTCAACAAACGATTCTAGCAGCCGTAACCGTTGGATTTGAATCGATCGGTCCTGCTGCTTCTTCAATCGCTGCTCTTCTTGCACCAGCCGCCCAAACCAGCGCCGGGGAGACCGCCTGCTCCTGTGTCCAGTGGCCGGCTATGCTGCCGTTGAGGCCTCATCGCCCCCTACTACTCCCACCGCTAGCCAGGCCCTGCGGCGACGGCAGCCTCACACCGCAGCCAAACCAGTGAACCCTCGTACTCCTCTCCGCGTGGGCATCCACTGCCGCATCTTCCCCGGCTCCGCGTCATCCCCTTCCTAGGCCTCGCCGTCGTCCACCGCCTTGGTGCTCTCGGCGCGGCGTGGTCAACATGGTCAACGACATTCCATCAGAAGAGTACTGTACGTGGAGAGGCTGACAGCTGGGTCCACGGCCACAGCCCAGTTTTTTTGTGATTTGCCAAGTAAGTCGCTTTGTTAGGCCTGTTGGGTTGCAAATCTTTCAAGACGAGGAGAGCTTTCGCTGGCCGAGAAAATGGCCCATCAGTAATGAGAAATGGGTTGTACATTTTTAAAACACATCAAACCGGCAATTAGTTTCAAATATCTTTTTTTCATTTCAAGATTTTAAATTACATTAACTTTTATGCGTGGAGAATTTGTTGGATTTTATATTGATATACATTTATTTTTAAAATCATTTTTAATGTGAGTCGAAATTTCGGGATTAAAAACAGTTCGGACCACGCCGAAATATGCAAAATTTCGTTTAATTTTTTAACCGTGGCCACAATATGGGCTGTAATGCTAACAAAAAGAATATGGGCTCCAAAAAAACCTTAATAATTAGAAAATGGGCTGTAAATTATTAGAAATAATGGAAGATGGGCTGTATGTTGTTTTCCATAGATTTGAGGCTTTCCTAAAAAAAGGTTGACGCACAAGCAGTGACTGTTGGATGGCCATCCAACGGCCGTCGTGCTTCTTCAATCTCTGCTCTTCCTGCTCCAGCCGCTCAAACAAGCGCCGGCGGGACTGCCTGCTCCCTCCTCCCCGCGGCCGGCTCTGCTGCCGCGCAGGCCTCACCGCCCCACCATACTCCCATTGCTGGCCTAGCCATCCCTCTACTCACCCACACCTGTTGTCATTCTCCGGCGACGGCAGACGAACCAGTAAACCCTCGTACAGTCGTACTCCCCTTCGCGTGGGAAACAACTGTCGAGTCTTCCCTGCCTCCGTGTCATTCCCTTCCTAGGCCTCGCCGTCATCCACAGCCCTGGTGCTCTCGGCACAGCCTGGTCAACGTGGTCAACGACCGACATGCATCTGAAGTGGACTGTACGTGGAGAGGCCGACTGCTGGGTCCACGGCCGCATGCAAGGAAATGCCTCCTTATTACGCGCAAAATAATGATTCCTCCACCTGACATCAGGGACCCACCGAAAGGGCCTCTGTATTTTGCAAAAAAAACGTTACCGCCGCTGACAGCTCGGACCCACCAGCTATATCTTCACACGCAAGGAAGTGCCTCCTTATTACGCACAAAAAAATGAATAGCCCCCCTGTTAGCTGGGACCCAGTATAGTGGCAGGCTGACTTGTGGGCCTACTAAGTTGACGGGGATGGAGGGCTTTGTCAACTTAGTCAATATGCACGATTCTAGCTCAAGTGACCGTATGATATCCATCCAACGGCCGTAGTGCTTCTTCAACCTCTGGTCTTCTTGCTCCAGCCGCCCAAACCAGCACCTGTCGTGCATCGTGTTCCTGCCTCCCGTGGCCGGCTGCGATGCGGAGGAGGCCTCACCGCCCCTACTACTCCCACCACTGGCCAGGCCATCCCTCTACTCACCCACACCCCCTGTTATTCTGCGGCGACGACAGCCTCACACCGCAGCGAACCAGTGAACCCTCGTACTCCTCTACGCGTGGGCATCCACTGCTGCGTCTTCCCCGACTCTACATCATCCCCTTCCTAGGCCTCGCCGTTGTCCACCGCCCTGGTGCTCTCAGCGCGGCGTGGTCAACGTGGGCAAGGAACGGTTTCCATCGGACGTGGACTGTACGTGGAGAGGCTGACAGCTGGGTCCACGGCCGCAGCAAGGAAGTGCCTCCTTATTACGTGCAAAATAATTATTCCTCCACCTAACAGCGGGGACCCACCGGACGGGCCACCATATTTCACGAAAAAAATGTTTCCCCCCTGACTGCTGGGACCCACCAGCTACATCTTCACATGCAAGGAAGTGCTTGACAGTCGGGACCCACCTGGTCGAAGCGTACGTAGCGTTGTCATTCTGGTAGCGAACGTGTACGTACATATATACTGGTGGATGTAGAGGCGCGCACGTGTCATAGTAGAGGCGCGCACATAGCATGTACACGTACGTACAGCGGCCAGGGTGCAAGAAAGAAAATACGGCCACGTATGTGTACATACAGGCGGGGTCTCAAATGCCTACTCGCGCATACGTATGGCCAGGGCTCGTGTACATGGCTAGGTCGGAACGGAGAAACAGCGTCATCGTCATGTTCATGGGGAGGCAATGGAATGCGTCGTGTTCATGTGGAGGCAACAAAATGTGTCATGTTCATCGGGAGGCAACGGAACGCGTGGGAGCCAACCGGCTGGGTCGGAACGGAATGCGTGATCGTGTTCATCGGGAGGGCTTGGACGGAACAGGCGATGGAAACGAGGCCTGGCATACCACAAAACGGAGGAAACAGACCTCCTACGTTCGGAATGGGGTCCTGTTGATCGGGAGGGGTGTGGCGTACCACAAAACGGAGAAAACGGACCTCCTATGGTCGAAACAGGGGTCCTGTTGATCGGGAGGGGTGTGGCGTACCGCAAAACGGACGAAACGGACCTCCTACGGTCGAAACGGGGGTCCTGTTGATCGGGAAGGGGTGTGGCGTACCGCAAAACGGTCGAAACGGGGGTCCTGTTCATCGGGAGGGGTGTGGCGTACCGCAAAACGGGACTCCACGGGATACTGTTCATCTCCACCGTCGATCTCCTCCAGCCTCCATGGGCTACCGTCGACCTCCTCCAGCCTCCACGGGTTCCTGTTCATCCAGCCTCCACCGCGCGCTACTCCACCGGCTACTGTTCAACCACCCCTCCACGGGCACCCCTCCACCGTCTACTGTTCATCCAGCCCTCCACACCACGGAGTCCTGTTCATCCAGAGGCAACGCCACCGCTCACTGTTCATCCAACCCCCCCCCCCCCCCCCCCCCCCCCCCCCCCCCGCAATGCTCACTGTTCATCCAATCGATCGGCTTCAGTTAGCAGCAGTAGCGAAGGAATCGCTCGACTGGGTTCAGTTAACAGCCATCGATCGATCACTCAGGTTCAGTAACGCGTAGCCTGCAGTGCAATCGTTCGGGTTCAGTTAGAGCCCAACGCCTCGCTCGGGTTCAGTTAGAGCCAACGCCTCGCACACACGCGCGTACGTGCACGAGAGAAACGCGCATCGCTCGGCCCTCGACCTCCCACCGTAACCAGGAACTCCCCGAAATTTTCCTCCCCCTCGCTTCTACCACGGTTTTTTCCGTCATGGACGGCCCAAAGAATGTCATGCAGCTGCGTCTCCGGCCCGCCCAGGACGAAAAACCCATTTTCTGTCATGATTTTTTGTCATAGAAGTAGGAGCCCACCACATCTATGATGATACCGGGTTTTTTCACAATTATCGTCATAGAAGTGTCATATGTATGACAAAAAAAATTCGTTCGGCCCAAAATGTCATGGATGTGTCTTTTTTTGTAGTGCTCTGCGGTCAACATCAGCATCAGGGAGTCTGGGTACCGAGCCCTGGCCCCCGCCCTGCGGCAAGTGCAGTGGCCGGCTAAGTTTAGGCCGAAGATGCCGCCGCATTACGATGGCGCGGCAGACTTGGCGTTGTTCCTGCTAGCATACGAGGAGGCCGTCCTCGAAGCCGGAGGCGACGACAAGATCATGGCAAACTTGTTCCCCCTGGCCCTCACCGGCAAGCCGCGCGCTTGGCTGCTCAACCTCCTGGGATCCACGGTGACGTCCTGGGGGGAACTCCGCGACCTCTTCACTGCGCTCTACGCGGCGCCGGCAAACCACGCAGTCGTAGCACTACTGGGTGGCTCCCAAGCACCTCCTTCAGATCACCACGTCAAGCCTTTCTTTTGTCAGATTGGGGCAGCCTGCAAGCGCCCGGGTGCTCCGCCGAGTTGGGCTGCGCCGGAGGCCGACCTCACCTTCAACTCGGAAGACCACCCCGGCTCCACCGCCGGCTCAGGAACGCTCCCGATGCTCTGCATGCCCACCATCTGCAACGTGGCCATCACCAAGACCCTCATCGACGGCGGCGCCGGCCTCAACTTGCTCTCCGTGGAAGCCTTCAGCCTTCTTCATGTGCCGCTCGAACGGCTCGGCCTCAGCAAGCCCTTCACAGGAGTGGGTGGTGGAGCTGCTCACCCTCTGGGGCAGATCCGCCTCCCTGTCACCTTTGGCACGCGAGACAACTATCGCACCGAGCTGGTGGACTTTGACATCGCCCGGAGCTGGTGCACCCGAGGCCAAGGAGACCGCGCCCACCAAGAAAGGCAGATGTTCACCCAAGACAAGGCGGAGACCAAGCAGGTGCCGGTCAACGAGGACGGGTCTTCAGGAGCCACCTTCACTATAGGAACCAGCCTTAACCCGGGACAAGAAGAAGCTTTGGTGAGATTTTTGCATGCTAACAAGGAGATATTCGCGTGGGAGCCAATCAACTGGTAGGGGTCCCGAGAGAGGTAATCCAACATCATCTAAGGGTGTGCCCCAACATACGCCCCATGAAGCAGCGAGCAAGATGGCAGTCCACTTAGAAGCAGGCCTTCATCGTCCAAGAGACACGCAAGCTGGAGGCGGCAGGTACCATCCGAGAAGTTTGATACCCCGAATGGCTGGCGAACCCCATTGTAGTATCGAAGAAAGGTGGGTGAGGGAGTCCTGGATTAGGGGGTGTCCGGATGGCTGGACTATACCTTCAGCCGGACTCCTGGACTATGAAGATACAAGATTGAAGACTTAGTCCCGTGTCCGGAAGGGACTTTCCTTGGCGTGGAAGGCAAGCTTGGCGATACGCATATGTAGATCCCCTACCATTGTAACCGACTTTGTGTAACCCTAACCCTCTCCGGTGTCTATATAAACCGGAGGGTTTTAGTCCATAGGACAACATACAGAACAACAATCATACCATAGGCTAGCTTCTAGAGTTTAGCCTCTCCGATCTCGTGGTAGATCTACTCTTGTACTACCCATATCATCAATATTAATCAAGCAGGATGTAGGGTTTTACCTCCATCAAGAGGGCCCAAACCTGGGTAAAACTTCGTGTCCCTTGCCTCCTGTTACCATCCGGCCTAGACGCACTGTTTGGGACCCCCTACCCGAGATCCGCCGGTTTTGACACCGGCATTGGTGCTTTCATTGAGAGTTCCTCTGTGTCGTCGCCGTTAGGCTTGATGGCTCCTACGATCATCAATAGCGATGCAATCCAGGGTGAGACCTTCCTCCCCGGACAGATATTCGTCTTCGGCGGCTTCGCACTACGGGCCAATTCACTTGGCCATCTGGAGCAGATCGAAAGCTATGCCCCTGGCCGTCAGGTTAGATTTGGAAGTTTAAACTACACGGCTGACATCCGCGGGGACTTGATCCTCGACGGATTCGAGCCACTGCCGAGCACGCCGCACTGTCACGAAGAGCATGATCTAGCTCTGCCGCCGAACAGTGCCCTGGAGGCCGCACCCACATCGGCTTCGACCCATAATTTGGAGCCAACTGCGCCGATCGAGGATGGGTGGTTGGACGCCGCCTCGGGGGCTGCGATCCCAATGGTGATCGAGCCGAACACCAGCCCCGCACTCCGCGAGACTCATGACTCCAAGGAGCCAGACTCCTCTCCGAACTCCAAACCTCCGCGCCCCTGCCGATCGAATCCGATTGGGCGCCGATCATGGAGTTTACTGCCACGGACATCTTTCAGCACTCGCCTTTCGGCGATATTCTGAAGACACTAAAGTCTCTCTCTTTATGAGGAGAGCCCTGGCCCGACTACGGTCAGCAAGGTTGGGATACGGACGATGAAGAAATTCAAAGCCCACCCACCACCCACTTTGTAGCCACTGTCGACGATTTAACCGACATGCTCGACTTCGATTCCGAAGACATCGACGGTATGGACACCGATGCAGGAGACGATGAAGAACCAGCGCCTATTGGGCCCTGGAAAGCCACCTCGTCGTATGACATATACATGGTGGACACCCCAAAAGAAGGAGATGGCGATGGAACAGCGGAGGATGACCCCTCCAAGAAACAGCCTAAGCGTCGGCGTTAGTGGCGCCGCTCAAAATCCCGCCAAAGCAAATACAGTGATTCCAACACGGGAGATAATAATACTCTGGAGAGTGCCAAAGAAAACCCCCTCCAGCAAAATTCAGCACAAGAGGACGGAGAAGCCAGCCCTCATGAGAGAGCGGTAGACAGAGAGGTCGAGGACGATTATACGCCTCCCTCCGAAGACGAGGCAAGCCTCGACGACGATGAATTCGTCATGCCAGAGGATCACGTAGAGCAAGAGCATTTTCAACGCAGGCTTATGGCCACGGCAAGAAGCCTCAAGAAAAAACAGCAACAACTTAGAGCTGATCAAGATTTTCTAGTCGACAGATGGACTGAAGTCCTTGCGGCCGAAGAGCATAAACTCGAACGCCCCTCCAAGAGCTACCCAAAGCGCAGGTTGCTACCCTGATTAGAGGAGGAAGCACTTAAACCTACATCACCAGCACTTGATACGGCCGACCGGCCACCTCGTGGCCGCGACAGAGAGGCCTCTCGGCCCTCCACTCAAGCCGCACCCCGTACCAAGGCACGAGAAAATGCGCCAGACCTACGAGATATGTTGGAGGACAAGGCAAGGCAAACAAGATCGATCTATGGATCGCGTGGGCGCCCCACGACTCGAGACGGTAACCGTCACGCCGGACACAAATCCGGTAGGGGCGAACACAGTAGACAAAGCTCATTGGAGCTACGTCGTGATATAGCCCAGTACAGAGGCACCGCACACCCACAATGCTTCACAGACGAAGTAATGGATCATCAAATCCCCGAGGGTTTCAAACCCGTAAAGATTGAATCATATGATGGAACAACAGATCCTGCGGTATGGATCGAGGATTATCTCCTTCATATCCACATGGCCCGCGGCGATGATCTCCATGCCATCAAATACCTCCCACTCAAGCTTAAAGGACCAGCTCGACATTGGCTTAACAGCTTGCCAGCAGGATCAATCGGTTGTTGGGAGGACCTGGAAGCCGCATTCCTCGACAATTTCCAGGGCACTTATGTGCGACCACCAGACGCCGATGACCTAAGCCACATAATTCAGCAGCCAGAGGAATCGGCCAGGCAATTCTGGACACGGTTCCTAACAAAGAAAAATCAAATAGTCAACTGTCCGGACGCAGAGGCCCTAGCAGCCTTCAAGCACAATATCCGTGACGAGTGGCTTGCCCAGCACCTTGGACAGGAAAAGCCGAAATCTATGGCAGCACTCACGACACTCATGACCCGCATTTGCACGGGAGAAGACAGCTGGCTTGCGCGTAGCAACAATATGACCAAGAACCCTAGTAATTCGGATACCAGGGATAGTAGTGGCAGGTCGCGTCGCAACAAGCAAAAGCGCCGCATTAACGGCGACAATGCTGAGGATACGGCAGTTAATGCCGGATTCAGAGGCTATAAATCCGGTCAGCGGAAAAAGCCATTCAAAAGAAATCCTAGGGGCCTGTCCAGTTTGGACCGAATACTCGACCGCTTGTGCCAGATACATGGCACCCCCGAAAAGCCGGCCAATCACACCAACAGGGATTGTTGGGTGTTCAAGCAGGCAGGCAAGTTAAATGCCGAAAATAAAGACACGGGGCTGCATCGCGATGACGACGAAGAGCCTCGGCCGCCGAACAACAGTGGACAGAAGGGTTTTCCCCCACAAGTGCGGACGGTGAACATGATATACGCAACCCACATCCCCAAGAGGGAGCGGAAGCGCGCGTTAAGGGACGTATACGCGGTAGAGCTAGTCGCCCCAAAGTTCAACCCATGGTCCTCCTGCCCGATCACCTTTGATCGAAGGGATCATCCCACTAGCACCCGTCATGGCGGATTTGCCGCATTGGTTCTAGACCCAATCATTGACGGATTTCATCTCACTAGAGTCCTTATGGATGGCGGCAGCAGCCTGAACCTGCTTTACCAGGATACAGTGCGGAAAATGGGCATAGATCCCTCGAGGATTAAGCCCACCAAAATGACCTTTAAAGGCGTAATACCAGGTGTAGAGGCCAACTGTACAGGCTCAGTCACACTTGAAGTGGTCTTCGGATCTCCAGATAATTTTTGAAGCGAGTAGTTAATCTTCGACATAGTCCCATTCTGCAGTGGCTATCACGCACTGCTAAGGCGAACCGCATTCGCCAAGTTCAATGCGGTACCGCACTACGCATACCATAAGCTCAAGATGCCAGGCCCTCGAGGAGTAATTACGGTCAATCGAAACACCGAACGCTCTCTCCGAACGGAGGAGCACACGGCGGCCCTTGCAGCGGAAGTACAAAGCAGCCTCTCGAGGCAGTTCTCCAGTCCGACCATTAAACGTCCGGACACCGTCAAGCGTGCCTGGAGTAACCTACAACAAGACTGCCTGGCACGTTCCGAGCAGGCGTAGCAATGCGGCCCCAACCCCAGCCCTCGCAAAAATGCGACACCAGTACTTCGGGTACATAACTACGCTCTAGAAATACCATGGGTACAGGGGGAGGGGCACCATCACGGCACGCCCGAAACACGGCTTAAACCGCACCTGGGGCTGCCGATTTTTTTAATTTTCTCTTACTTTCAGGACTCCACTCTTCAGAAGGCCTGTTCGGCAGTTCAATTGCCGCACAAACGATGCAAGAACCAGGGAAGGAGACAAGCCATGCCACATTACGGAACTCCCAGGTGGTCTCTATCACGAGCAGTATACCTGTTTCGCATACCATTCCGCAGCCTGCCCCTAGAACGAACATGTTAAATAATACAACCTTTTGCTTATCGCATTATTTGTATCGTTCTGCTTTGATCGCAGCCCTTTTTAATAAACAATGCATAGCTTTTGTCTCTCTTTGCATTACTCTTTTTTTTACAAATATATGTTCCTTAACGACATGTTGCACCCGTACACTTTGGTACGGCCAAAATACGCCAGGGGCTTTAGTACCCCTCAATATGGTGTGAGAAGTCCGAACACTTTAACAAGTGCGGCACCCCGAACTTATAGCATTATATGCATCGGCTCCGAATCATGTCTTGGGTCAATAGTTGGGTTTGCCCGGTTCCTCTGTTTTGGTGCCTTATGTTCCGCTGTGTCGGCTAAGGTTGCACTAGGAGAACTACTGCGATTGTGCCCCAGTTGAGCTGGGTCAAGCACCTCAGTAGAGAAAGCTAAAACTGACTGTCATGATGAAGCGAGAGCTGGTCGCTGTTCGAGAGGTTTTTCGAGTCCCTAAAGACTTATGCCGCTTAGAGCGAGGAGTCGGCTCTGTCCGGCCAAGGCGTGGATAGCGCCCCGAACTCGGTCTTCTGAATACCAGGGGCTTCGCCAAAATTTAAAATTATAGAATTCTATGGCTAAGTGAGAGTGTTCACACATTATAGTCCGATTGCCTTGTTCGCTGTGCTGAGCGCCTCCCTCGAAGGACACAAACATGGGAAAAAGAGCGCTCAGGTTTATCCCCGAACACCCCAGCACTAGCGGCACAGGGGCAGAAGCCGACGACTCGCCATCTCTCAGAATTGATAAATAGCCGCACAGAAGGTAATATTTTAAATTCCAGCAGCATTGCTTAGCGCATATGAACAAGTTTTTAGCGCACAGGACAAAACGAGCGAGTTTTACTCAAAAATTACATCCCTGGAACATTCATCCGCCACAAGGCGGGCACCCTTCAGAACATCCGTATAATAATTCTCGGGCTTGCGATGCTCTTTCCTCGGCGGTGGCCCGTCCTTCACAAGCTTCTCAGCATCCAGCTTGCCCCAGTGCACCTTAGCACGGGCAAGGGCCCTACGGGCACCTTCAATGCAGACAGAGCGCTTTATGACTTCGAGCCTTGGATAGGCCCCCACCAGCCGCCGCACCAGCCCGAAATAGCTCCCAGGCAGCGCCTCTCCAGGCCACAGCCGAACTATGAGACCCTTCATGGCCTGTTCGACCACCTTGTGGAGCTCAACCAGTTGCTTCAGCTGGTCGCCCAGGGGCACGGGGTGTCCGGCCTCAGCATACTGAGACCAGAACACCTTCTCTGTCGAGCTGCCCTCCTCGGCTCGATAGAATACGGCGGCATCGGACACGCTACGGGGAAGATCTGCGAACGCTCCTGGAGAGTTCGGGATTCGGGTAAGTAACAAGTAACTCACATTTATGTGTTTGCTTTGCATAAAGAATGCCTTACCCGCCGCTATCTTTTTCACCTCATCCAACTCCTGGAGGGTCTTCTGGGATTCGGCCTTGGCAGACTTGGCATTTTCAATAGCCATCGCGAGCTCAGACGCTCGCGTCTTTGAGTCAAGCTCCAAACTCTCATGTTTTTTCATGAGAGCCTGGAGCTCTTGCCGCACCTTGCCAACCTGGGCCTCACACTTCTCCCGCTCGGTGCGCTCCGTGGCCGCCCTCTTCTCGGCCTCGGACAACGCTTGCTTAAGGGTCGCCACCTCAGACATGGCCCCTACAATAGCCACGATAATCCTGTCATTTTTTGCAATTGCACTTTTTTATATATATATATTTAAAACAAGGTATTTCTTACCTTCCTTGTCCCCGAGCTGCTTCTTGGCATGCCCGAGCTCTTGCTTGGACTACTCGAGGTTCTGCTTTAGCGTGTCCACTTCCGCAGTCAGTGTGGCGGACGCCAGCAGAGAAGCCTGCATACGCATATTGACTCCTTTTTGTTAGACTCCTGCGAATTTTATTTGATCCTCTATTCGGCTTTTCTTCCCGAACGCCAAACAGAGCATCAGGGGCTACTGTCTATGCGGTAATATTATTTACACATTCCTTACTTACCTCAAAGCCTGTTAAAAGGCTAGCACAAGCTTCAGTCAGTCCGCTCTTGGCGGACTGAACCTTCTGGACCACCGCACTCATAATGGTGCGGTGCTCCTCGTCGTTGGAGGCGCCTTTGAGCACCTCCAACAGATTGTCCGGCGCCTCCGGTTGGACGGGGGTCACCAGCACGGTGGGCTTGCTCCTCTTGGAAGGAGATCGCCCGCTGGACTCTGGAACCTTTGAAGGTTCTGGAAAGGTGTCCGGCCTAGAGCCGGACTTGGAGCCCTAGGGGGTTTTATCCCCTTTACTCCCGGAGTCCGGGAGGTCGCCTTGCGGCGCCTCCAGGACCACCCCCTCCTGGCTTGGAACCTGTTGGGACAATACTTCGGCGTCGTCCGTAGGGCGGGGGGAGGTGGCCGTCGGAAGCGAATTCACATCTGACGAGTCCAGTGAACCACTCGACGACGCGTTGAGCCGGTCTTTGGGTGGGCTGCATAATCATATTCGACATAAGGGAAAGCTGTGCAATAAAGGAATACTATGAATTACTCTAGTATCCGGATACTTACGATTTCGCCAGGGGCTTGTCCCTGAGCGGCCACTCCTCTCCGCCGTCGTCGGCGTCGGTGGAGTAGTCCGGAGGAAGGGTTTACCCCTTCTTGGACCCTTCGGCCTCCTCGGTGAGGGCGGCCTTCCTTTTCTTCTCTCCCTCCACTGGAGGAGGAGAGGTCTCTTCTTCCTCCTCCTCGTCTTCACGGGAGGAATGCGCCTTGGAGTCGTCGGATGATGAACCCGAACCTCCTAGCGCCGGGCACTTTTTGAGTCCCCGTGGCCTTCTTCGTGGTCTTCTTCTCCGGCACCACATAGGGTGCCGGAACCAGCAGCTTCGCCAAGCGGGCATCGGCTGGGTCTTCGGGCAAAGGAGCCGGATAGTTCATCTGTCCGGACTTCGCCTGCCAAACCTGTCAAAGGTAAGGGAGCTTAGATCCCACATAGAGTTAAACTATGAAAAACTAATACCCTGTAAAAGGTACAAACAACTTACCGCGCTAGCGTGACGCTGCGCGCTGAATCCGCGATCCTATGTAGCGGATGCGGGAGCCTCGGCGCCCTTGAAAAGCACCTTCCAGGCATCTTCGTACGTCGTGTCGAAGAGACTGCTCAGATTTCGGTGCTGCGCCGGGTTGAACTCCCACAGATTGAAGGCCCATTGTTGACACAGGAGGATCCGGCGGATGAGCATGACCTGGACTACGTTGACAAGCTTGAGCTGCTTGTCCACCAGGGTTTGGATGCATGTTTGCAGTCCAGTCATCTCTCCTTTGCTGCCCCATGACAGGCCCGTCTCTTTCCAGGACGTGAGCCGCATTGGGGGTCCGGACCGGAACTCGGGGGCTGCGACCCACTCAGGGTCGCATGGCTCGGTGATGTAAAACCACCCCGATTGCCACCCCTTCAGGGTCTCCACAAAGGAGCCCTCGAGCCATAAGACGTTGGGCATCATGCCCACCATGGCGCCTCCGCACTCCGCCTGGTTGCCACGCACCACCTTCGGCTTGACATTGAAAGTCTTGAGCCATAGGCCGAAATGGGGGCGGATGCAGAGGAAAGCCTCGCACACGACGATAAACGCCGAGATGTTGAGGATGAAGTTCGGGGCCAGATCATGGAAATCCATGCCGTAGTAGAACATGAGTCCCCGGACGAATGGGTGGATAGGAAAGCCCAGTCCACGGAGGAAGTGGGGAAGGAACACAACCCTCTCATGAGGCCTTGGGGTGGGGAGGAGCTGCCCCTCTTCGGGAAGCCGGTACGCGATGTCGTTAGACAAGTATCCGGCCTTCCTCAGTTTTTTGATGTGTCCCTCCGTGATGGAGGAGACCATCCACTTGCCTCCCGCTCCGGACATGGCTGGAGAAGGTTGAGGTGGGGAGTGCGGATCTGGGCGCTGGAGCTCGAGTGCGCGAAAATGGATAGGCAAAGGAGGAAGAAGGCGTAGGTGAAAAGGTGGATCTTTATCCCCTTATATGGGTGGACGCAACTACGTGTCCCCACCAGCCTGGTAAAACTCACTTATCTCCTAGCGCTGTAATCAATGGCGTGGTTGGGTTACCCACGCCCATATTGATGAGAATCCCGGATTAAGGGGACACGATCTCTGCTTTAACAAGACGTGCCAACGAAACCGCCTCGCATGACGCGCTGAGGTGGGATAATAAAACAATTCGAATAAAGGCTTGGCCGTGGTGCGTCACACTACGGACTATGTCAGCAGATTAGATTTGTGTAAATATTATTCTCTCTATGGCAATATGTGGAAACTTATTTTGCAGAGCCGGACACTATCTTTGTGTTTAAAATCTTCTATGAAGTACTTGGAGGAGGAACCCGCCTTGGAATGCCGAAGACAATCTGCGCGCCGGACTCATCGTCATTGAAGCCTGGTTCAGGGGCTACTGAGGGAGTCCTGGATTAGGGGGTGTCCGGATGGCCGGACTATACCTTCAGCCGGACTCCTGGACTATGAAGATACAAGATTGAAGACTTCATCCCGTGTCCGGAAGGGACTTTCCTTGGCGTGGAAGGCAAGCTTGGCGATACGGATATGTAGATCTCCTACCATTGTAACCGACTTTGTCTAACCCTAACCCTCTCCGGTGTCTATATAAACCGGAGGGTTTTAGCCCGTAGGACAACATACAGAACAACAATCATACCATAGGCTAGCTTCTAGGGTTTAGCCTCTCCGATCTCGTGGTAGATCTACTCTTGTACTACCCATATCATCAATATTAATCTAGCAGGAGGTAGGGTTTTACCTCCATCAAGAGGGCCCGAACCTGGGTAAAACTTCGTGTCCCTTGCCTCCTGTTACCATCCGGCCTAAACGCACAGTTCGGGACCCCCTACCCGAGATCCGCCGGTTTTGACACCGACAGTGGGAAGGAACGGATGTGCGTCGACTTCACCAACCTCAACAAAGCCTGCCCCCAAGATCAGTTCCCCCTTCTGCGCATCGATCAAATCGTCGACTCCACCGCCGAGTGTGATTTGTTGTGTTTCTTGGATGCGTTCTCTGGATACCATCAGATCAAGATAGCGGTGGAGGATGTGGAGAAGACGGCCTTCTTGAAACCATGTGGGGTGTACTGCTACACCTGCATGCCTTTCGGCCTTCGCAACGCGGGCGCAACCTTTCAACGGCTAATGCACATCGCCTTGGGGCGGCAGCTCAGCAGGAACACGGAGGCCTACGTTGATGACATAGTGGTCAAATCTCGCGAGGCGAGGACGTTGACTCAAGACTTGGAGGAGACCTTTGAGAGTTTGCACCGGGTGAACTTGAGGCTTAACCCGAAGAACTGCGCGTTTGGTGTCCCCTCTGGCAAGCTGCTAGGGTTTCTCGTATCCCATAGAGGGATCGAGGCGAACCCGGAGAAGATCAAGGCCATCGAAGACATGAGCCCACCGCAGACCCTCAAGGAGATGCAAAAGATGGCAGGACGGGTGACCACGTTAGGGCGTTTCGTTTCTAAGATAGGCAAGCGCGCCTTACACTTCTTTAAGCTCATGAAGAAGAAAGGCCCCTTCGAGTGGACCCCAGAGGCCGACCGGGCCTTCCAAGACCTCAAGAAATACCTCACCAGCCCCCTAGTGATGGTGGCGCCACGGCCTCTCGAGCCTCCGGTACTCTACCTCGCTTCCACCCCGTACTCCGCTAGCGCGGTGCTGGTGGCGGTTCGGGAGGAGCGCAAAGACAAGGGTGTGCCACACCAAGCCAGAGCTGATGCGGCGCAGGGTCAGGAAGGCACACCAGGGCCATCAGCGGCGGAAGATCAAGCTCGGCAGGGCAACGTTGCGGAAACTCCTGAGGATGGCCAAGCCTCAGGAAACCCTCCACCTCAGGATACGCCACAATCTCCGCAAGACCCGAGCCTCAACAGTGTGCCACCCCTCGCCGAGCACCCGGTGTACTTCGTCAGCACCGTATTGCGGGACGCAAGGGCACGCTACCCCATGCCGCAAAAGCTCATGCTCGCACTTTTGATGGCCTCGCGCAAGCTGCGGCACTACTTCCAGGGGCACCCAATCAAGGTCTTCTCGTCTTACCCATTGGAGAGGGTACTCAGGAGCCCAAACTCAGTCGGGAGGGTTGCTGAATGGAACATCAAGCTGCAAGCATTCCAGCTGGAGTTCAGCACCACCAGGGTCATCAAGGGAGCCGCGCTCGCCGATTTTGTGGCAGAATGGACAGATGCCCCGGCTCTTGAGGAAGGAGAAGACCGGTCCACCTCAACAGGAAGTGAGGCACCAGACGGCTGGGTCATGTATTTTGATGGCGCCTTTGCGCACCTGGGCGCGGGGCCTATAGCAGTGCTCATCTTGCCCACTCAGGACAAACTTTACAACGTCGTGCAACTCTGCTTTCAGCATGGCGAGAAGGTCTCCAACAATATCGCAGGGTATGAAGGCCTCATAGCCGGCCTAAAGGCTGCGGCGACTATGGGGGTGAGGCGCCTTACCATCAATGGCGACTCACAGATCCTCGTCAACTTCTCCAACAAAGTGTATGAGCCAAAGGACGAGCACATGGAGGCCTACCTTGCGGAGATGCGCAAATGGAAAAGCAGTTCACAGTCTTGGAGCTGCAGCACGTGCCCCGGGGCACCAACAAGGAAGCCAATGACATCGCCAAGAGAGCATCCAAGCGGCCGCAAGAGCCCGGCGTCTTCGAAGAGCGGCTCTTCAAGCCGTCAGCTACGCAACCTCTTTCAAGCACGGCTCAGCCTCGGGAGGAGCTCCAACAGCCCCCGGCCACGGGAGCCCCAGCTTGCGGCCCAACCTCAGGAGCTCGGCTACTCTTGGTGCTCGAGCCCCAGGAGGAGTGCTGGACCAAGGAGTTCAAGGAGTACCTGATGCATGGGACACTGCCGGAAAAGGAAGAAGACGCGGAGTGCGTGGCCCAACAGGCCACGGCATACTTCATTCAAGACGGCGAGTTGTACAGGAAACGGCCGAATGATGTCACGCTGCGCTGCATCTCCAGCAATCAAGGGAGGGAGCTGCTGATTGACATACACGGCGGGGACTGTGGACATCACTCATCATCATGGACCCTCGTTGGCAAGGCCTTCCGTAGCGGATTCTATTGGCCCACAACACTCAACGATGCAGCCGAGCTAGTGAAGTCCTGCGAAGCTTGCCAATTCCACGCCAAGCAAATCCATCAGCCTGCTCAGGGCCTCCAAACCATCCCGCTCATGTGGCCGTTCGCGGTCTGGGGACTAGACATCCTAGGCCCGTTCCCACGAGCGCCGGGGGGCTACCGTTATCTCTATGTCGCCATCGACAAGTTCACCAAGTGGGCGGAAGTGGAAGCCGTCCGAAGCATTCTAGTCGGCTCTGCTGTCAAGTTCATCAAGGGCCTCGTGAGCCGCTTCAGGGTCCCCAATCGTATCATCATAGATAACGGCTCGCAGTTTACTAGTAACCTCTTTAAAACCTACTGTGCTAACCTTGGAACGCAGATCTGCTACGCTTCGGTGGCCCACCCCAGGAGCAATGGTCAGGCTGAGCGCGCCAACGCTGAGGTCCTGGGGGGCCTCAAGGCCAGGACCTTCAAGAAGAAGCTGGAGGCCTGCGGCAGGGGCTGGCACGACGAGCTCCAGTCCGTGATGTGGTCCATCTGCACCACCACTACCAAGCCAACGGGCGAGACTCCATTCTTCCTCGTCTATGGAGCTGAAGCAGTCCTCCCTCTTGAGGTCAAGCATCGCTTCGCATGGGTTCTGGCGTTCGACGAAACGCAGCAGGACGCCATGCGGGGGATGGATCTCTTGCTGGGGAGGAACATCATCGTGAAGCAGCATTAAGGGCGGCAAGGTACCAGCAAGCACTGCAGCGTTACCACTGCCGCAACATTCGCTCCAGGACGCTCGAGACGGGTGACCTAGTCCTGAGGCGGGTCCTCTCCAGGGAAGGGTTGCACAAGCTTTCACCCATGTGGGAGGGCCCATTCAGGGTCGTCCACATCTCCAGTCCTGGTGCCGTGCGCCTGGAGACGCAAGAGGGGACACCTATCCAAAACACCTGGAACATCCAGCACCTCCGAAAGTTCTACCCATGAAGCAAGGCCCAGAGCCTGTGAAGCAAGGCCCAGAGCCTGTGAAGAAAGGCCCAGAGCCTGTGAAAAAAAGGCCCAGAGCTTGTGAAGCAAGGCCCAGAGCCCGTGAAGAAAGGCCCGGAGCCTGAGAAGAAGGCCCGGTGCCTATGAAGAATAGCCGCCCGTGACACTCTCACGTAATAATGAGTTGGGGCTGTACACACCCCGGAGTCTTAGGAGCGCTGGCCTCAGGCCCTGGGGCTCCCTCCCACGCCTAGTGGACAGCACTTAGCTCTGCACTGGTGAGAAGACTTGAAGACTGGATTAGGTGTCGGACGCGGCTTTTCATTTGCTTTCCATAGTTGGCTTGCTTCTCCTTAATCAAGTTTGCCTTTCGCGTTCCTTGCTGATTTGGTTCCTTCGCCTTTTACCGCGTTTTCGGCTCTGGTTTGCTCATGATCTCTCTCTCTCGCATACCTCGCGAGGGGGCTAGGCAGGTGCCCTCGCGAGCATTTTTCTTCTCTCTGCCTTCTCGTGAGTCACCCTCGTTCGAGCCTGGAAGCTCGCGCATCTCTCCTAATCCGTGCCCCTCGGGTACCGCGATGCAAAGCGCCAAGTCAAGGTTTGGGTGAACGGCAAATCCTCTAGCACACCCCCTAACAAATTTTTTGCAGTTCCTGAGCAAACGCAGACATCTCGTGAAGGAAAGGGCGTCCCAAACATGCGAGGTTAGGTTATCTTTGCACAAAATAACAACACAACATGGGAATAACACGCATGTTGCATTAACCAAGAACCATAGTTCGATACACGCCCCTCTGGGCCCATACTGGTTTCATTTTCTGATGCAGGAAAAAAGGGGAAAAGCTAAACGAAGCGGCCTTTCAGAAATCCACGGGGGTGGGACCTTAGCGACGCCCGAGCCTAGCCAGACCCCTCCTCGCGCTTCACGGAGGTGCGGCGACGAGATGACCCGCTGCCTCCTTCGAAGCGGGCACGGCGGCACAGCGGCTGGTCGTAGCCACCGCTGCTGGAGCTGTCACTGGAGGAAGAGTCGTCGTAGCTGGAAGAGACGTGGTCGCCGCCGAGGGCAGGCTCGCCCTCATCCTCATCGCGACCGTCACCAAGGCCGAGCACCTCCTCACCGTCATTCGTCTCGAGGCAGCAACCGATGCAGCGACCATCTTCCCCGAACACCCTCACATAGAGGGTCGACCCACCGTCATACCTGAAGTGGAGCATGCACTGCCTGCCCAGGCCGCGCGCGCGGGCGAACGTCTGCCAGCCATGGGCCAGGGCTATGTTGCCCGCGGCGGAAGTCTCGACCGCGACCCAGGAGGCCTTGCTGCAGCAACCATCCGCCTGCAACCAGAGCCTGCCTGGACTAGGGGCCGGCAATTCATCGACAAGGAAGCGCGGAAGCTGGAGCCAGTTGCCGGCCGGGTTCTCCGACCAGACAACAAACTCCGGCGACACCTCCGCTGAATGGAAGCGCGGGCTGGGAGGCCGCGCCACCATCGCGCGCCTCCCCTCGTCAGCTGGACCGCCATGGTCGGGACGGTTCCCTCCGCGTGCCGCGGCACCGCCTTGACGGTGGGCCACGGTGGGGGTCGCAATGTGCTTGCGCGGACGGCCACGACCACGCTTGGGCGCCGGGGAACCGGGGCCCTCGCGAGGGGCCTTCCCCTTCTCGATGGTAGAGAACTTCCTTCGTGGTGCCATCGGAGGCACTGCAAGCAATGAAGCAAAGAAGAAGCGAGCAAGCAAGGAAGAGATGGGCAATGGGTGGATGCCTTCCTCTGTCATAGAGGAAGACATCAAGAAACTAAGAGAGGCCAGGTATTTGACCTTCGAAATCTCACACAGGCTGCCTGCTCGAGGGCAGGTCATTCCTACTCCCGAACCCGGCGAGAGCGTTGTATTCATCTCTCACTTCCTCCGAGGGCTAGGCCTCGCTCTGGATCCGTTTGTTAGGGGGCTCATGTTCTATTATGGGCTGGATTTCCATGACCTGGCCCCAGATTCCCTCCTTCACATCTCGTCGTTCATCGTCGTGTGTGAGGCCTTCCTCCGCATTACCCCACACTTCGGCCTGTGGCTCAAGCCTTTCAATGTGAAGCCGAAGATGATCGAGGGGCAACACGTAGAGTGCGGAGGTGCTGTGATAAGCAAGAGTGCTGATGTTTCGTGCCCAGAGGGTTCCTTCCCAGAGGTGTCCAGTTTATGGCAATGGGAGTGGTTTTATATCACAGCTCCCTGGAGTACCAAGTGGGTGGCCGCCCCTGCCTTTCGCTCGGGCCCCCCACCACAACTGACGTCATGGATCAACAAGGGGCTGGACTGGGAGCCAGTAAATGACGTGCCGATATTGCAGAGTCGAATCTGAGATCTCCTCAAGAGAGATGTCAGCCTGGTCACGGTAATGCAAGTCATGCTAGTTCGTCGAGTCCCGCCTTGCAAACGTCGAGCCCTCTGTATGTGGGAATTCAACCCGGAAGGACCATGAACTATTCAGCACTTCCTCGGCATGACACTCGAAGAGATGTACAAATTGTTCTTCGGACCACAAATAAAGTGTCCGGACACCACCGAGGATGCGGGTCTGAGCCGTGATTGCCCAGATACCCAAGTAAGTAATCCCGTGGCTGAACACGTTGTCTTTTTATTTATCACAACATCATTCTGAAAAGTCGCTCTTGAACCAGGACTGGGTAACAAAGGCGAAGATGATCAGGTGCTCGGCTCCCCTTCCTGAAGGCTCAGCAAATCCAGTACTAGCCAGAATGCTTGAGTCGGCGCCTTATCAGGCGCCCTCAGGGGAAGATAAAGGGGGGAATAAAGAGGCTGAAAGAAGGCCTCACTCATTATTCATCCAAACTGGGGGAATTAGCGCCTCCGCGAAGGAGGATAACTAGGGAGAAGAATCTGAAATTCCCTCTCCCAAGGAAGGAAGAGGACCACCTCTGAAGACCCGGAAACAAAGGTTTCCAAATGGGGGAAGAAATCATCGCCAGAGGGTCCTGCCTCAGAGGGTACTCTTGCCGCACAGTGCCCGCAAGGGGATCAGCCCTCTACCGAGCTTTAAGTAAACAAAAACTACTTGATAGTAAAAATATCCTACATTACTTCTGAAGACAATAACTGAAGCATATATCTTGTAGTTCGGATCGTAGCCCTTCTCGACAGAGTTCGTCTTCGGGGGATCTTCTTCCGTAGATGATGGAGAGCGAAACACCTCCCCATGCCACCCCGCCTCATGAGGCGGGCGACCCTGAAGTGTCATTGCGGACGGTTTCTCCTGATCCGCCAAGGCCAGGGGGTAATCCTTTAGCCACCCGAAGTCCTCAGTATTCGGCTCCTAAAGAGAGCAACAGAAAGAGTCCGGAACCGTCCGGTGTGCGATCGGGCGCACTGAAGGATCTTCTGGAGCAAGCGGCCATCTCAGAAGCGCATCATACGCTAATGGGTACGGTGATTGAGAGGATTTCATCCGCCAAAAGCGGGTTGCATGAAGCTTTTATGAGTCTCTGAAAGGCTTTGAGGTACGTGAAATAGTGTATGTTTTTGACAGTACCACACACGTTAGGTGTGCCCTATGCAGATAGTAGCCCCTGAGACTCTGGTTGCCATCGAGAACGGTGGCAAACAGAGGATCATAGTCCCAGGTAATAATCAGACCGCCTTCATGTGCAGGTGGCTAGCCGGACTGATGAGTTTGCCAAGCTGAAGCAGCATTTTGATGCGGAAGATGCCGACATCGTGCTTGTCAACAAGCGGCTTGACGAGGCAGAGGGTATGTGATTTCTCCGGTGATCAACACATAGTAAGAGGAGCGTGATGCCAGTATCTTTAATATGTTGCGACTGCAGATGGAGCTGCCGCCGTGGAGACCCTTCGGGCGGAACTTCCCCGATCCAAGGGACAAGCCAGGAATAATGATGCGTCCGCTCTAAAGGCGGTCGAAGAGCTGAAGGCCGAACTGGCTGCGCATTGCCAAAGCAAGGAAAAAATAGCCAAGATGGCCGTCGGGTTGAAAGATGCCGCCGACCGTTACCAGCTTCTTGAAAAAGAGAGCCGAGCAAAGGCGACGGACCTGGAGAAGGCCATGGTAGCAGCCAACGAAGCCAGCTCTAAAATCAGAGCGGCGAAGGAGGAGCTGCGTCAAGCTGGAGATATCGCGACTAGGAAGCCCTTTTTGTTGCGGACGAAGTTCGGAGATCCGAAGTATGCCCCTCTTGATCAACTATGCAGTTTGGCAGACGCATACGTGGATTTGGCAGCCAGTGCTGCTGATGCGGCCGAGTACTTCAAGGATCAAAAAGATCATGAAGTGGAAAGGCTATTCTGGTCACAGTTCCATGTTCTAGTGCGTCCGCTGCTGTTGAATGAGCAAATGGCCGAGTGGGCCGAGCTCCATAGGTTGTCCGGGCTTGCCATGAGGTCTGTTGTGGATCACCTGTGGCCGGAAGGGCCAAGGCCGAATAGTTATTTTAGTTTAGTGCAACAGTTCCTTGGTGTTGTGCCGCACATCGATGCTATGAAGAGGTCGGCGTGCATAGAGGGTGCGCGTATGGCACTTGCCCGTTGCAACGCCCTCGATGCGGCTATATCTCCTACATATCGAGGCACGACTTAGAGGCATAACCGCATTGAAAGCAATGTCGCAAGTTAGGCAATCTTCACAACATCCGATGTAATATATAGATAATAAAAGGGGAGATACATAGTTGGCTTACACTCGCCACGTCAATCAAAGTACATAAATAGCATTACATCAACCAAACACTCATGGCCCGACTACGGCGCCAAAATAAAAGATCAACCCAACATGCGACATGGTCCCGATCGCCCCAACTGGGCACCACTACTGATCATCAGGGAAAGACACATAGTAACGGCGTGAGTCCTCGTCGAACTCCCACTTGAGCTCAAGCGCGTCATCTGGAACGGAGTCATCAGGCCATGCATCTGGTTTGGAAGTAATCTGTGAGCCACAGGGACTCAGCAATCTCACACCCTCGCGATCAAGACTATTTAAGCTTATAGGTAAGGCAAGGTAAAAATGTGGAGCGGCAGCAAGCGACTAGCATATATGGTGGCTAACATGTTCACAAAAGAGAGCGAGAAGAGAAGGGCAAGGCGCGAACAAATAGCTAGAGAACAACCTGCGGCAAGCATTACTCCAACACCGTGTTCACTTCCCGGACTCCGCCGAGAAGAGACCATCACGGTAACTCACACAGTTGATTCATTTTAATTAAGGTAAGGTTCAAGTTATCTACAACCGGACATTAACAAATTCCCATCTGCCCATAACCGCGGGCACGACTTTCGAAAGTTCAAATCCCTGCAGGGGAGTCCCAACTTAGCCCATGACAAGCTCTCACGGTCAATGAAGGAATAGACCTCCTCCCGAGATGTTCCGATCAGACTCGGTATCCCGGTTCTACAAGACACTTTGACGAGTTAAAACAAATCCAGCAACACCGCCCGAATGTGCCGACAAATCCCGATAGGAGCTGCACATATCTCGTTCTCAGGGCACACTCAGATAGGTCAAGCAACGAGTAAAACCAACCCTCGAGTTTCCCCGAGGTGGCCCCGCAGGCTGCCTGGTTCGGACCAACACTCAGAGGAGCACTGGCCCGGGGGGGTTTAAATAAAGATGACCCTCGGGCTCCGGAAACCCAAGGGAAAAAGAGGCTAGGTGGCAAATGGTAAAACCAAGGTTGGGCATTGCTGGAAAAGCTTTAATCAAGGCGAACTATCAAGGGGTTCCCATTATCACCCAACCGCATAAGGAACGCAAAATCCGGGAACATAACACCGATATGACGGAAACTAGGGCGGCAAGTGTGGAACAAAAAACTAGGCGAGAGGCCGATCCTTCCACCCTTTACCAAGTATATAGATGCATTAAGATAACAAGATAATATAATGATATCCCAACAAGTAAATAATGTTCCAATAAGGAACGGCCTCCAATCTTCACCTGCAACTAGCAACGCTATAACAGGGGCTGAGCAAAGCGGTAACATAGTCAATCAATGGTTTGCTAGGACATGGTGGGTTAGAGGTTTGACATGGCAAATAGGGAGGCATGATAAGCAAGTGGTAGGCATCGTAGCATAGGCATAGCAAAAGAGCGAGCATCTAGCAAAGCAAAGATAGTACTGATTTCGAGGGTATGATCATCTTGCCTGCAAAGTTGTCAGAGTTGACTGGATCCTCGAAAGCAAACTCAACGGGCTCCTCATTAGCGAACTCGTCTCCCGGCTCTACCCAAACAAGACAAAACAAGCAAATGGAACACAATCAACCACGTGCAAACTCAAACAACATGATGCAAACATGGTATGCTATGCGGGATGCGATATGTGATGCATATGCAAGATTTGACAAGGAATGAATGAACCTGGCCTCAACTTGGAAATCCAAGTGTGCCACTGGAAAGGTGAGATGAAATCGCTTGAAAACGATATAAAGAACGCCGGAATTGGAGTCACGGTTTGGAAATGGCAAGCCATTCAAATATGGCACCGGTCTGCGATATACAGCAAGTAGCCATCTAAATGCAACAAGATGAACATGCTATAGCACTCAAACATGGCAACAAAATACATGGCAGGGATCCATTCATGATTCTTAACAAAAGATAAACACTGAGCTACGGCCAATTCATCCATTAATAGGTTCAAACAAGCATGGCAAAAATGCATTTGGTAAACAGATTTCAGACTTAGTGAAATTAACACTTGTCTGGAATTTCAGATCAGGTAGCACACTTTGGAGCATGAAAACAATATGCTACGGGTACTGAACATGGAAAAGTAAAGCATGTCATGGAGCTACTCAAAGAGCTTAACAAAAGTCCCTTAGTGACCTTGAGCCAAAAGGGATCAGAAAATACATTTGCAAGCATGTGAACATGGCAAAAACATAATCAGATCACAGACTGTGAAAAACTGGAGCATGCAAATCAGATATCAAGTAGGCATGTTTACGAGCTCGATGCACTCACTACAGAGCATGTCATGACAATCTAAGCATACACCCATCAAGAATACACATTATACAAGCTAGACATGGCAAGAACAATAACATAGCATGCACGGATCAACTACAACATCCTCGGCAAAATCGCTAACAAGTAGACAATCTGCCCAGATTCACGAAATAGCAAAAGTAGAGCTCGATTGACTCAAGCTAGGGTGCTCCATAATTGCAAACAAAGACATGGATGGATCGAGCACTACAAGATTAACAAAACATCCTTACTGATCATCCTCAAAAGAGGCATGGATCACTAGGAAATAACATGAACATATGGCATAATGAAATAAACAGATCACGGACTTAGTGGAATTGCTAAGTCCCTGAAATCAGCATTAACGAATGCACCACTTTACAAGCTTGTGCTAGTCACCACACACATCACAAAAATACATGGGTTGCACCTCTGGAAAGATGGCAAAACATATAACAAAATTCAAGTAGAGCTCAGGGGCATATCATGCACACAATAATCATGGCAAAAATGACAAATATCTAATTGGAGCAGCAGATCTGACAATTATCCCAAATAGCACTCTTCCAACAGCATTTAGGGCATCAAGATGAACTCAAATGAAAATGATGCAATGAGATGAAATGATGTACTCTCTGAGACGAACATTTTGATATGCTATATGCCCAAAACGGAGCTATGGATGCGGAGTTATAGCATGATGAAAAATGCAAAAAGTTAGGGTTTCAGGGCAAAAGTCAACCGAGGCAATTTTGGATCTGAGATCTGCACGCTTCCCGAGGTTCGTCCTCGAGCTCACCGGAGAGGAAGTTGGCCGCCGGAGTGGCCAGAGTCGGACTTGCCGGGGCGAAGGAGGTGCGGCGGACGACGAGGGGGTGGCGGAGTGAGGCGGAGCCGGCCGGTGGCGGCGGGACGGCGGCGCTCGCCGGCGCGGGACGGTGGCCGGCCCGGCTGCGGCGGGGAGCTTCGGAGGTGGCCGGCAATGGCGGGCGGCGGCGCCGGGCATCGGGCGCGGGAAGGAGAAGGGCGCGGGGCGGCGCCGGATCTGGCCCGCGGGAGGCGGCGGCTCGGGCCGGGGGGGCCGCCTGGGCCCGGGCGGGCCGGCGGCGATGTGGTCTCCCTGGGACAGGTGGCGGCACCGGGTTGGTCGGCGGAGGCGGCGGACGTGTCCGGTTGCGGCCGGACGTGTCCGATTGCGCGCGAGGTGGGTGGATCTAGGGTTTCGGGGGGAAGGAGAAGGAGAATTTCGGAGGGGTCTTTATATAGACATAGAGGGGGCTAGGAGAGTCCAAATGAGGTGCGGTTTTTGGCCACGCGATCGTGATCGAACGCTCTAGATGATGGAGAGGGTTTTGGTGGGTTTTGGGCCAACTTGGAGGGGTGTTGGGCTGCAACACACACGAGGCCTTCTCGGTCCCTCGGTTAACCGTTGGAGCATCAAACGAAGTCCAAATGGTACGAAACTTGACAGGCGGTCTATCGGTAGTAAACCAAGGCCGCTTGGCAAGTCTTGGTCCAATCCGGAAATGTTTAATCCCCACACATGAAAGAAAGGTAGAAATGACCACCGGAGGAGAACGGAGCGCCGGAATGCAAAACGGACAACGGGGAAAATGCTCGAATGCATGAGACAAACACGTATACAAATGCAATGCACATGATGACATGATATGAGATGCATGACAACAACAACAACAACACACGGAGACAAACACCCGAACCCAAGAAAATAAAATAACTTAAGGCCAGAAACGGCAAGAGTTGGAGTACATATTGGGTAAATCATATCCGGGGTGTTACAACACTCCACCACTACGAAAGGATCTCGTCCCGAGATCTAGGACTGAAAGAACGCCGGGTACTCAGAACGGAGGTGATCCTCACGTTCCCAGGTGGCTTCACGGTCGGAATGGTGTGACCACTTGACTTTGAGGAATTTGATTGACTTGTTGCGAGTCTTGCGTTCAGTCTCTTCAAGAATAGCAACGGGGTGCTCACGATAAGAGAGATCTTCTTGGAGCTCAATGTCCTCGAAGTTGATGGTGCGGTCAGGAGTCTTGATGCACTTTCAGAGCTGAGAGACATGGAACACGTCATGCACATTTGCAAAGTTTGAAGGAAGCTCGAGTTGATAGGCGAGATCGCCCTCTTGCTGACAATCTTGAAAGGTCCCACGTATCTAGGGGAAAGCTTCCCTTTGATACCGAAGCGACGAGTACCTTTCATAGGAGAGACACGGAGGTAAACATGATCTCTGATCTCGAAAGCCAAATCACGGTGCTTACTATCATAGTAGCTCTTCTGGCGGGATTGGGCTGCTTTGAGGTTATCTCGAATGACTTTGCACATCTCCTCTGCCTCTGTGATTAAGTCATTTCCCAGAAGTTGACATTCACCGGTTTCAGACCAGTTGAGAGGGGTACGGCACTTCCTGCCATACAGAATTTCAAAGGGGGCCTTGCCTGAACTTGCTTGAAAACTATTGTTGTAGGAGAATTCGGCATATGGAAGACAATCCTCCCACTTCATGCCAAAGGAGATCACACAAGCCCTGAGCATATCTTCAAGAATCTGGTTGACACGCTCGACTTGACCGCTAGTTTGAGGATGGAAAGCTGTGCTGAAGCGGATGTTGGTGCCCATGGCCTTCTAAAAAGAATCCCAAAACTTGGAGGTAAAGATGCTGCCACGGTCTGAAGAGATCACTTGTGGAATACCGTGCAGAGAGACAATTCGAGAGGTATAGAGCTCCGCCAATTGAGCTGCCGTGATTGACTCTTTTATAGGCAGAAAGTGAGCCACTTTAGTGAGTTTGTCGATGACAACGAATATAGCATCATTGCCACGTTTGGACTTTGGAAACCCAGTCACGAAGTCCATCTCAATGTGGTCAAACTTCGATTCTGGAATGGCAAGAGGTTGGAGGAGACCAGCTGGCCTTTGGTGTTCTGCCTTCACTCTTCTGCAGACATCGCATTCATTCACGAATTGAGCAATCTCGCGCTTCATTCGAGTCCACCAATAAGCCTGCTTGATGTCCTGATACATCTTCATGCTCCCAGGGTGGATGGAGAGGAGAGAATTGTGAGCCTCATTCATGATCACTTTACGAAGGTCCCCTTTGGGCACAACAATACGATCCTCGAAGAAGAGAGTATCCTTGACATCAAGGCGGTAGCACTTGTACTTGGGTTGACTCTTGGCAATACCAATCTTCACCTTCTTCACCATAGCATGATGAAAAACGCTAAAAGTTAGGGTTTCGGGGCAAAAGTCAACCGATGCAATTTTGGGATCTAAGATCTACACGCTTCCCGAGTGTCGTGGCTTTGTCACGGCAGATGTCCTAGAGAAAGGACTTAGTCGTGGAGCCATCGCGACGGGTTAGCTTGAAGGGGTTAAAGTGGACATAGGGACGCAAGAGAGTTTATACTAGTTCGGCCCCTTCGATGAAGGTAAAAGCCTACGTCTAGTTGTGATGGAATTGATGGGGTTTCGATGACTAGGGAGCAAACAAGCTTCGCCTATGTCTCGAGTTGTTGTCTATCTCCCTGAACCGCCGCCGGGTCATCCCCTTATATACACGGGTGACACCCGTCGGTTCACAGAGTCCCAACACCGGTCGATATTCGTATTCCGGGTTGGTCTCTCCTTATTCCTAACTTACAATACAAGTTTATATACAAATCCCAGTTTATAGCTACAAGTCTTGAACCGGCTACGGGCCTTAGGCCCTCATCTGCCTTCTTTTGCTTTATTACTCTTGAACTACTGATGAAGTTGACCCGGCCCAGATAGGCCGGTTTACGCCCAGCAGTAATATCCCCAACATTAGGCCCTAGATTGATTTGAACGGGTTCATGTCAATCCTTTAACAAAAGCTTCATCTTCAACATCTTCTCATAAATTGGTAAACTACCATGATGTCATCTTCTCTGATTGCTGTAAACCGGAGTGATGTCACCTGTCATAACGAAGCTATCCATTATGCTTCTTTGTTTAATAGATCTGCGGAAATCGAGGCGACAGCTCTGTTTCGTGGCCCCTTGATTGCCGCTCCTGTCACATGTTCTTTCGCCTTATAAATAGGACCAAAGGGTCATTTCTTTTCTCCCCTTCGTGCCTTTCTTCTTCGTCTTCCTCGCGTCGCCAGCCTCGGAGCTCCGCCGCCATCGACCTCTGCCTCAAGCTTGGCCACTGCATCAACCTGGGCGCACCAGAGCATCGCGGCAACCTTCCGCGTCTTCCTCAGCTCCGGTAAATCTTCTATCCTTTCCCCCGCAGATCTGACCTAGAGTTTCACAGTTCTTCAGTGTTCATCGTCTGCCTCTTGCTCATACGATAGATCTTTAGATGACTCCGCAAATCTTTATTCTGCGCAATGGTAGCTGTTTACCCTCCGCCTTCACTTACACATCTCAAAACCATAGATCTGTATGTACGTCTTGCTCATTGATTCGGTACTGCTCCTTTTGGACCTCTGTATATTTATCTTTTTTCTGAACTTGCTTCAGATCCATCGCTGTAGAGAAATCTTACGAAATCTGTTTCTATAAACTTACTCATCTGCTTCAATGTTTAAACCAGGCAGTTTAACCTTGTAAAAAAATTGCCAAACCGGTATATACCATTAGTCCCCTTGTTGAACCGCCAGATGTTGTTGCTTCATAAAACTCCGGTTCAGATAGTTCTGCCTCCGGTTTAACATTGCACATACCAATGTACCTTGATCAAATGCATTTTTGAACCGGGATCCTCTACCTTGTAGATTCCATCATGGCCAAGCAAGTATATGAGTGCAATTGGGTTCCTTCTCGCGTCACAGAGGCTCAGTTGGACGATGTAGTCCTGATCGGCGCTTTAGGCAGCAAAGATACCATCCATTGGAGGGCTCCTGGCAAAGAATGCCCTCCCACTCCGCAAGAAGGAGAGGTTGTTGTTTTTGTAGATCACTCAGCTCGGGGCTTTAAGCTGCCCGGTTCTAAATTTTACCGGGATGTTTTGGCCGATTTCCAACTCCATCCACAAGACACTGGCCCCAATTCTGTTACAAATATGTGTCACTTCCAAGTGCTCTGTGAGGCGTTCTTTCAAGAGGAGCCCACAGTGGAATTGTTCAGAGTCCTTTTCCATCTAAACCGCCGTACTGAGTTTACTGATGGCTCCAATGCGGAGTTGGGTGGCATGGCGATCCAGAAAAGGAAAGAGGTCACATACCCTCACGCCAAACTGCACAGCCACCCCAAAGAGTGGAATCAGACATGGTTCTATTGCAAAGACACCTCCCCTGCTGGTGAGAATCCCTTGCCTGGCTTTCGTCCAGAGCGGCTCAGCAATACACACCCTTTTCCGCAAAGATTGACTGCCCAGGAGAGAAGCAAATATGCTCCTCAACTGTCGAAGCTCAGAGCCTTTATGGCCAACGGTTTAACAGGGGTTGATCTCGCTCGCTGTTGGATATCATGGAGCATACTGCCCCTTAGTCAGCGCTCCGGTTTGATGTGCGAGTATACCGGCAGTGTTGATGACCCACTGCGACATTCCAAAATCCAGCTCACCGATGAAGAAATCACAGAGGCTGTGAATAAGATGCTGAATGAACCGGAACATATCTGTGCTAAAAACGGCCTGCTTCCCTTCTGTGCCACCAACAAACCGCCAGCTGTAAGACCTTGATTTTTCCTTTTGTTGAATCTGTTATTGATATATCTGGTCATTGTTTAATATCAGTGTCTGTGTAATCAGGGCAATGATCCATTTTGGAGCAAGAAATTGCCGCAGGATAAACCAGAAAAACCAGACAAACCGGAAAGAGCAACCCAGCAAAAGACTAAAGCTGTAAAGAAGACTGCCCACAGGAAAAGAACTACTGCATCTTCTAATCCGGCCCCTGATGATGATGTGGATAATCCGGACCTTGAGGTAGAGCTTGACTCACTTGGCTTATTTTTCATGCGTCTTATTGATGATGATATTTGTCAGGATGATGCCGAAGCCAGCCACGCTGATGCTGCAGAGGTAATTATTCTCTCTTCCAATTCAGAACCTTTGCCTTCGCTAAAAATCCGTCAGGCAAACCGGAAAGTTAAATTTTCTCATCCTCTTGCTTATTTGGATCCCAAATTTCTTATGAAGACCCAACAGCACGAAGATCATCGCACAACCCGGCACAGTGGCCAGGTAGTTACCTCCGCCGCTTTACCGAACAGTCCGGTTCAGAAACGCCGTTCAGAGGTCTCTAATTTGCTTGTCAGTGATTGTCCTAAAGCGGGCTGCTTTCGTCAACCTCTTAATACATCTGACTCCAATTACTAGGTTACTTCCCACTCATCTTCTGGCGAGTCATCGGCTACTCAGCTGCCACCGCTCAAAACGGTGCTTGGGTAAGCTATACTTATTATGATATTTGCAGCACATCGCCTTAGAACATATGCTTTATTTGATTTTGTTATTCTTTTGAGGGCCAAACCAAGGCCAAGCAAGAAGGCCCGCCTGGACAAAGCGGCCGAAGAAGATGTCGTTCTTGAGCCAGGAAAAACACCCGATCTTGAAGCGGCTATTCCTGAGGATATACCCAACGATCCACCGCAGCAAGACGATGATCTTATTGCTGAAGAGAGACCTACTGATGCCTCAGGTCCTGTCCATCAGCCCACAGGCTCCATCCGGATTGAGAGATCCAACGGTCCAGCAAAACCTACTGACAAGCCAACAGCCCCAGTGCAAACCGGCGATACTCAGGAGGATGAGGTTGTCATTACTGGCACTGGTCATACCGAGCCAAGCAATCCTATTGCTTTGTCCAAACATTCTGCCAAGGAAGAATTTGCTGCCTTTGGTAAAGGCAAGTGGAATGCTGATCTGGCAACTTACGCTGCTTTGAACGCCCAAGATATCCATTATGGCTACCTGAACCGGCTGTATACCAGCCGTGACTATGAAGCCAGTCTGGTTAATATGATGAAGGATAAATATGAGGTAACTTCCATATGCTCTTTCCTGCTTGTATGCTTCAATACTTGCTGACTCTCCTAGCCCCCAAGGACCGGTTTGTAATCTTCTTTCAAATCGGGACTTACTAATATAAATCATAATACTTTGAAATTCGCCGATGTAGCCCCCAAGGGCCGGTTCAACTTAGCGTAGTTAAACCGGTACTTTAAGTAATTGAGATTGCCGCATCAGAATATATACACGAGCAAATAGCTATTAGCCCCCAAGTGCCAAGTTGAATACTTGTATTGATCTTGGGACTTTGTAAGCACTTGAAAGATGAAGATCGAATATGCATTAGCCCCAAAGTGCTAAGTGCATAACTTGTTATGTGGTTGGTACTTCAATCCTTGTACTGTTTTGTTGAAGCATATAACTGTCTGCATGCAGGCGGAGCTGAAGACGAAAGAAAGCCAAGTCGCCGATCTCCAAGAAAACCTGAAAACCCAACAAGCTGAAACCTCCAAAGCAAAAGAGGAATTAGCCAACGCTTTAAGCGCCATGGAACAGCTTAAGGAGAGCTTCAAGAAGAAGCGAGCGGATTGGGCCACTGAAAAGTCCGCTTTAATCAAACGAGCAGAGGATGCCGAGGCTGCACTAAAACCAGTGGCGGATGAACTGACCAGCATAAAGCGGCACGTGCATGCCATGACTAATGCTATCTTTGGTAAGCCAGTTTGACTTCTGAATTGGCTCTGCCTTCTTACAGAGTTGCCGGTTTATTAACCCTTTATGGTATTTCAGGGACACGCATTGGTCACTTGGGGTCAGATGTGCGGAAGAAACTGAAAGCCGCCTATACATTGGTTGAACAATTGTATACTGGTGCCCAGCGGATCATCTGTACCGCATCCCATAACAAACCGGCTCCCACTTTGATTCAAGACACTCTGATGAAACTGTCGGTGCTTCCTGCCCGGGTTGAAGAGCTGAAGAAATCTGCTGCTCGAACCGGTGCGATCAATGCCTTAATCCGGGCAAAAGCCTGGGTGCCGGATTTTGATCCTATTGAAGCGGCTCAGGGCTATCCCAGCTTGAAGGAAGACGGGTCAGAGTTTGGTGAAGCGGATCTGCGAGCAATAAACCGGGAGGTACGTCCGCTAGCTTGTCAATTGGCTGAAGAAGCAGACTTGTCTCATTATCAAGCCCAATATGACAATCAGAACAAGCGAATAGCTGCACCAATCCATGAATCGGAAAATCTGATCCCTCCAATCCGTAAGCATACTTACGCTCCCGATATTGACCCGTCATTGTTGATCCATGATGAAGCTGTTTTTCAAGCATTAATGGGAATTGACTGGACAACTGTTGATTTCCAGCCACTGGGTAGAGAAACGGAGGCTGAAGCAGCGCAGGATGACCCACAACCATCAGGCCAGGCTGGTGACCAAGCTTGAACCGGAAGCCGGTTTTAAAACTGCCTCTCCTTTGCGAAAAAAAATGATATTATAATGGGCACCGTGTTGCCTTGTAATAGGCTAGCTGATACTTTTGATGTTGATATGCCTTCGTGCATAATTTGTTCTTCCTATGGTGATGAACTTTCCAAAGCACTTTCTGCAATAAGAAACTCTTCAAGTGCCACCGCGGTTGTACCGTCAGGCGGAATATGATGTCTGCATATATGAAGTCAAAACATCCAAAAAAATTTAAGTAGATGACCAAATTTTTGAGATACATAATACCTGCCATCGTTGAGCGTGAAGTTGGCTTGGCCAATCTTGAAGCGCAGTTTTGCAAACCCACACTATTAGAGGAGATAACAGCTCCTGTATATATATGACGCTGGTTTACCATGTAAACCATGCCGGGTTATAATAAACACCGTGTTACTCCATAAGAGGATGTTAACAACAAGGATCAAACCGGGCAAATAGTCTCCAGATTGACGTGAACTGTGTTCCGTCAATTGATTGGTTGAAAACTTTGTCGGTTTAAAGAAAAACGCAAAAAAAGAAAGAAAGAAAGTATCTTGCAAAGAAAAGTGTGAAGCAAAAGCAATGACAAAACCGTTTGCAAAAAAGGTTTATTTGAGCTGATCAAATGGCGTTACCATGGCCGAACATGACCAAGCTCCCGTTAGGTGTAACTATGGTTCTAGTCAGCCAGGTCCCCAAATGAAACCGTGGCATTTATGCCGACCAAGTGGCATGGCAATGGTTCGGGTTCGACCAAGCCCCCAAGTGATTCCGTGGCCTTAGGCCGATCAAGAGGCATGACTAGTTCAGACGTGACCAAGTCCCCAAGTGATCTGGTGGCTCTCGCCTATCAAGAGGTATGGTATTGGTTCGGACACGACCAAACCTCCAAGTGATATAACATGATGCTTTTAAAAAGAGAACTCAAGGGGTAAACCGGAGGCCGCTTTAGAACAACTCCGTGTAACCACACATGATGTAAAAGAACAGATACCCCGCTTTAGCTGAGGTTCCGGTTTATTATATTTAATCATAATATATACATCGTTGTAATATGTACATAAGTAGAACCAATGGCTCGGGTATAATAAGGCCGAAGATGAGCTATGTTCCACGGCCTGTTGGTCTCCTCCTCGGATGTACGTGAGTCCTTATGCTCTCGAATATCGATCAAATAGTATGACCCGTTGTGCAGATTCTTGCTGACCACGAAAGGCCCCTCGCAAGGTGGGGATAACTTATGCATATCAATCTGATCTTGGATGAGCCGAAGCACCAAATCTCCTTCCTGGAAGGTTCTGGTTCTGACTCGGCGACTGTGATAACGACGAAGATCCTGTTGGTAAATCGCCGATCGGGCGGCTGCTATGTCACGCTCTTCATCCAACCGGTCCAAAGCATCTTGCCATGCTGTCTCGTTGTCCACTTCAACATAAGCCGTCACACGAGGTGAATCATGACGGATATCACTGGGGAGAACCGCCTCCACTCCATAACCATGAAGAACGGTGTGTATCCTGTTGACCTGTTGGGTGTTGTATTGATGCTCCATAACACATATGGTAATTCTTCTACCCAACAACCCGGCGTTCTCTGCAAAGGAACCATGAGCCGGGGCTTGATGCCTCTCAAGATCTCTTGATTAGCTCTTTCTGCTTGACCATTGGACTGTGGGTGTGCCACTGATGAAACGTCGAGCCAGATGTGCTCCCGTTCGCAGAACTCCTTCATGGCACCTTTGGACAAACTGGTACCATTATCTGTGATGATACTATGTGGAAAGCCAAACCGGAAAATCACTTTTTTAATGAACTGAACCGTCGTGGCCGCATCACACTTGCTAACAGGTTCTGCCTCCACCCACTTTGTAAACTTGTCAACCTCCACTAGGAGGTCGGTCTTCTTATCTTTGGACCTTTTGAAAGGCCCAACCATATCCAGCCCCCAAGTCGCAAATGGCCAAGTAATTGGAATCATTCTCAATTCTTGAGCTGGTACATGAGCACGTCTTGAGAACTTTTGGAAACCATCACATCGTCTGACTAGATCCTCTGCATCAGCATGAGCAGTTAACCAATAGAAGCCATGGCGAAACGCTTTAGCCACCAGAGATTTTGAACCGGCGTGGTGACCACAATCTCCTGTGTGGATCTCACGCAAAATTTCACGGCCTTCTTCAGGAGACACACAGCGTTGAAATGCTCCTGACACACTGCAATGATGCAACTCGCCGTTGATAATAGTCATGGACTTGGATCGCCGGATTATCTGTCTGGCCAGAGTCTCATCCTCTGGTAACTCGCCCGGGTTCTTGTACGCCAGGTAGGGAAGCGTCCAATCCGGAATAACATGAAGAGCTGCCACCAATTGAGCCTCCGGATCAGGAATAGCCAAATCCGCTTCACCAGGGATCTTGACCGACGGGTTGTGCAGCACATCCAGAAAAACATTGGGCGGAACAGGTTTGCGCTGAGAGCCCAGCCGGCTTAAAGCGTTCGCCGCTTCATTTTTCCGCCGGTCCACGTGGTCCACCTGATAGCCTTTGAAATGACCTGCAACAATATCCACCTCATGACGATATGCCACCATGAGTGGATCCTTAGAGTCCCAAGTGCCAGACACTTGCTGAGCCACGAGGTCCGAGTCACCGAAGCACTTAACTCGACCTAGATTCATCTCCTTAGCCATCCGGAGACCATGGAGCAAGGCTTCATACTCAGCTGCATTGTTAGTACAAGGGAACATTAAGTGGAGAACATAACAAAACTTATCACCTCGTGGGGAAGTTAATACGACTCCTGCCCCCGAACCTTCCAATTGCCTGGATCCGTCAAAATGGATGGTCCAATATGTGTGATCCGGCTTTTCTTCAGGTGCTTGCATTTCCGTCCAATCATTGATAAAATCAACCAGTGCTTGAGACTTAATCGCCGTCCGAGGCACATACTTCAAATCGTGCGGCCCAAGCTCTATAGCCCACTTGGCAATCCGGCCAGGTGCTTCCCGGTTCTGGATGATATCCCCCAAAGGAGCAGAACTGACCACCGTAATTGGATGCCCTTGGAAGTATTGTTTAAGCTTCCGGCTTGCCATAAAAACTCCATACACTAGCTTCTACCAATGCGGATACCTTTGCTTGGACTCAATGAGCACCTCGCTGATATAATAGACCGGACGTTGAACCGGATGCTCCTTACCTGCCTCCTTTCGCTCCACCACAATAGCCACGCTGACCGCCCGAGAATTAGCAGCAACATATAGCAGTAAAGGCTCCTAGTCAATGGGAGCGGCGAGCACAGGCGGATTTGCCAATTGCCTCTTTAAGTCCTCAAATGCTTCATCAGCAGCAGAACTCCAGACAAACTGATCCGTCTTCTTCAACATCTGATACAAAGGGATTGCCTTCTCACCAAGACGACTGATAAACCGGCTTAACGTGGCAATCCATCCTGCCAGGCGTTGAACATCATTGGTACACTTCGGTTTAGCCAGGGAGGTGATGGCTGTAATCTTCTCTGGATTAGCCTCAATTCCCCTATTGGACACCAGGAAGCCTAACAACTTGCCCGCCGGTACACCAAAGACGCATTTGTCTGGATTAAGCATCATCTTGTATGTCCTCAGGTTATCAAAAGTTTCCTTTAAATCACCAATCAGAGTCTCCTTCTCCCTGGATTTAACCACGATATCATCCACGTAGGAATGTACATTATGGCTAATCTGTTTGTGTAGACAATTTTGCACACAACTTTGATAAGTTGCCTGGGCACTCTTGAGCCCAAAGGGCATAGACACATAGAAGAAGGCTCCAAAGGGAATTATGAATGCCATTTTCTCCTGGTCCTTAACTGCCATTTTGATCTGATGATAGCCAGAATATGCATCCAAAAAACTTAAACGCTCACAACCCGCCGTAGCATCAATAATTTGATCAATACGGGGGAGGGCAAAAGGATCTGCTGGACAAGCTTTATTAAGATCTGTGTAATCCACACACATGCGCCAGGTGCCGTTTTTCTTAAGGACCAGCACCGGATTAGCAAGCCACTCAGGGTGAAAAATTTCAACAATAAAACCAGCTGCTAAGAGCCTGGCTACCTCTTCTCCAATTGCCTTGTGTCTTTCTTCGTTAAACTGGCGGAGGAACTGTTTCACCGGTTTGTATTTAGGATCCACATTAAGGGTGTGCTCAGTGAGTTGCCTCGGTACACCTGGCATGTCAGAGGGCTTCCATGCAAAAATGTCCCGATTCTCACGGATGAACTCGATGAGCGCGCTTTCCTATTTCGGATCCAAATTAGCACTAATGCTGAACTGCTCGAACGAATCGCCAGGTACAAAGTCAACAAGCTTAGTTTTTGCTACCGATTTGAACTTCAGGGCCGGATCATGCTCCGTAGTTGGCTTCTTTAATGGAGTCATGTCCGCCGGATCAACATTGTCCTTATAATACTTCAGCTCCTCGATGGCACAAACCAACTCTGCATAGGCCGCATCACCTTCCTCACACTCCAAAGCGATTTTGCGGCTTCCGTGAACCGTTATTGTCCCCTTGTGACCCGGCATCTTGAGCTGCAAATACACATAACAGGGCCGTGCCATAAACTTGGCGTAGGCCGGTCGCCCAAATAGGGCATGATATGGACTTTGGATTTTCACCACTTCAAACATCAATGTCTCTGACCTGGAATCATGATCATCCCCAAAGGCCACTTCCAGAGCTATCTTACCAACAGGATATGCTGATCTGCCAGGTACTACACCGTGGAACACCGTATTAGACGGTTTAAGATTTTTATCTGTCAGTCCCATACGACGGAAGGTCTCATAGTACAAGATATTAATGCTGCTACCTCCATCCATGAGCACCTTGGTGAACTTGTAACCTCCCACCTGATGTGCCACCACCAGAGCCAACTGACCCGGATTATCGACCTGGGGAGGGTGATCCTCTCTGCTCCATATGATTGGCTGTTCAGACCAACGTAGACAACGGGGTGTGGCCGGTTCAACAGAGTTGACCGCCCGCCTCTGAACCTTACGGTCTCGCTTGTCCAAGCTAGTAGTGAAGACATGGTACTGCCCACTACTCAACTACTTTGGGTTGCTCTGGTAACCTGACTGTTGCTGTTGTTGGTTGTAACCACCCTGGTTGTTATGACTATTTTGACCATTATGTCCGCCCAGATTACCATTAAATCCTGAACCGGAACTTCCTCCACCGTAACCCGGCCCGGATCCTAAGCCACCGCCAGATTCGTGATCATACCGGAAATTATTAGAATTCTTGAACTCCTGCATAATAAAGCAATCCTTCCAAAGGTGGTTTGCTAGCGCCTCCTTCGTCCCATGTCTTGGACAGGGCTGGCTTAGCAGATAGTTTAGGCGGTC
The DNA here is from genome assembly GCF_003073215.2 of Triticum urartu. NCBI lineage: Eukaryota > Viridiplantae > Streptophyta > Magnoliopsida > Poales > Poaceae > Triticum > Triticum urartu. Next base: position 486,820,496 of record NC_053025.1, read on the forward strand.
TGGGTTAGGGTTGGGTGCCCCATTACGATTTTTCGGTTTACCTTTGCGTCGCTGGCCATTGTCCTGTGCGTTGGTATTAGCCACAAAGTCCATGTTACCATCCGCTTTACGCTTGCCTCCACCACCATTGCCTGCCCAGTGATGTTGCTGACCTTTGGAGTTGCTGTTCCTCTTTCCCTTCCCTGTCTTGTCATCATCAGATTCAGGATCCTTGGTACTATCAGAATCAGCATATTTCACCAAAGCAGCCATGAGGGTCCCCATGTCAGTGCAATGACGCTTCATCCGTCCCAACTTCAGCTTCAGGGGCCCAAACCGGCAGTTGCCTTCTAGGGTTAATACTGCGGTGTCAGCATTGATGCGGTCTGATGAGTGCAACACTTGTGAAACCCGGCGCACCCAATGAGTAATTGATTCTCCTTCCTCCTGGATGCATGTAGCTAAGTCCACTATCGACATAGGCTATTTACATGTATCCTTGAAATTGCTGATAAACCGGGCTCGTAATTGGGCCCATGAACTGATAGAATTAGCCGGCAAGCTTTTTAACCAAGTACGGGCCGTTCCTTCAAGCATCATGGTGAAGTATTTCGCACACGCCGCGTCATCCACATCAAGCATCTCCATGGCCATCTCATAGCTCTCCACCCATGTCTCTGGAGGCTGATCCGCCGTGTAATTTGGTACCTTGCGCGGGCCCTTGAAATCCTTGGGCAGGCGCACATTGCGTAAAGCGGGGATAAGGCAAGTCACCCCCAAAGAACTAGAAGTAACACCAGGTTCGATCGAGATGGTTGGACGAACCGGCGTGAGCTGCCGAGCCTGATGCTGTGTGGCTAACTCGGCCTCCCTACGCGCTCGGGCCCGGTTCACCACCTCCTGAGCGTTATCAGCACCACCCGTCGGGTTGTTGCCACGGGGTGCTCCACGTCGTTCGTTACTCGACACTGCCGGTTCATCCATATGTCTGCTATAGCTCCGGCTTGGACAGGGGGTCAAGTGGATTCGGTCGCGGCTGTACGAGTATGCTTCCTGTTGGACCAAAGCTGTCCTCAGAAGCTCCTTGACCCGTCGCGTCTCTACTGCCTGCGGCGAATCACCTTCAATTGGAATGGCCTCCAGCCGTGAAGCAGCGGCAACGAGATTGTCCATCGGGTTGGAGTAGTGACCCGGAGGTGTTAAAACAGCCTGAGGTATAACGGTGTTTTGACGAGGCGGGTCCAACTGACGAGGCTGAACCGGTGCACCGGTCCCGGGAGCTTCTGCCCGGTTTCCCTCCAGCGGATTGCCGGTTCCTACTCCTGGAGTGTTGAAAAGGTCTCTAGCCTCAAAAAACGAAGGCAAACGGGATCGGTACTTCCTCCTCATGACTTCCTGCGACGCACTCTGGTCCAACTTGAGCCTGTAGGCTTGTGCGTCTAAAGCGGCCCGCTCCGCGGCCATCCTGGTGTCCTCAGTTGTGACGCCCCCGATTTAGTCGTACACTAATCATACACGCAAACGTGTACGATCAAGATCAGGGACTCACGGGAAGATATCACAACACAACTCTACAAATAAAATAAGTCATACAAGCATCATATTACAAGCCAGGGGCCTCGAAGGCTCGAATACAAGAGCTCGATCATAGACGAGTCAGCGGAAGCAACAATATCTGAGTACAGACATAAGTTAAACAAGTTTGCCTTAAGAAGGCTAACACAAACTGGGATACAGATCGAAAGAGGCGCATGCCTCCTGCCTGGGATCCTCCTAAACTACTCTTGGTCGTCGACAGCGGGCTGCACGTAGTAGTAGGCACCTCCCGAGTAGTAGTAGTCGTCATCAACGGTGGCGTCTGGCTCCTGGACTCCAGCATCTGGTTGCGACAACCAGAAAGAAAGGAAAGGGGGAAAAAGGGGGAGAAAGCAACCGTGAGTACTCATCCAAAGAACTCGCAAGCAAGGAGCTACACTACATATGCATGGGTATCAAATGGAATAAGGGTATCATATGTGGACTGAACTGCAGAATGCCAGAATAAGAGGGGGATAACTAATCCTGTCGAAGACTACGCTTCTGGCCACCTCCATCTTGCAGCATGTAGGAGAGAGTAGATGGTAAGTTCACCAAGTAACATCAAGTAGCATCGTATAGCATAATCCTAACCGATGATCCTCCCCTCGTCGCCCTGTGAGAGAGCGATCACTGGTTGTATCTGGCACTTGGAAGGGTGTGTTTTATTAAGTATACGGTTCTAGTTGTCATAAGGTCAAGGTACAACTCCAAGTCATCCTGTTACCGAAGATCACGGCTATTCGAATAGATTAACTTCCCTGCAGGGGTGCACCACATAACCCAACACGCTCGATCCCATTTGGCCGGACACACTTTCCTAGGTCATGCCCGGCCTCGGAAGATCAACACGTCGCAGCCCTACCTAGGCACAACAGAGAGGTTAGCACGCCGGTCTAAATCCTATGGCGCAGGGGTCTGGGCCCATCGCCCATTGCACACCTGCACGTTGCGTACGCGGCCGGAAGCAGAACTAGCCCCCTTAATACAAGAGTAGGCTTACGGTCCAATCCGGTGCGCGCCACTCAGTCGCTGATGTCACGAAGGCTTCGGCTGATACCACGACGTCGAGTGCCCATAACTGTCCCCGCGTAGATGGTTAGTGCGTATAGGCCAATAGCCAGACTCAGATCAAATACCAAGATCTCGTTAAACATGTTAAGTATCCATGAACACCGACCAGGGCCAGGCCCACCTCTCTCCTAGGTGGTCTCAACCTGCCCTGTCGCTCCGCCACAAAGTAACAGTCGGGGGCCGTCAGGAACCCAGGCCCACCTCTACTGGGATGGAGCCACCTGCCCCTTCAGCCCCCATCTCCGAACAGTACCACAGGTAATGTAACTGTGTAAAGTATATAGTATATGCCCGTGATCACCTCCCGAAGTGATCACGGCCCAGTAGTATAGCATGGCAGACGGACAAGAGTGTAGGGCCACTGATGGAACACTAGCATCCTATACTAAGCAGTAGGATAGCAGGTAATGGTAACTACAGTAGTAGCAAGGACAGGCTGTGCATCAGGATAGGAATAACAAAAAGCAGTAACATGCTACACTACTCTAATGCAAGCAGTACAGAGAAGAGTAGGCGATATCTGGTGATCAAAGGGGGGGCTTGCCTGGTTGCTCTGGCAAGAGAGAGGGGTCGACAACTCCGTAGTCGTACTGGGTAGCAGCGGCGTCGGTCTCGGTGTCTAGCGAGAGAAGAGGGGGAAGAAACAATAAATATTTGAGCAAATAGATGCATAACGATGCATGACAAGACACGTATCGGTGCTAGAGGTGCCCTAAAGCGGTATGAGGTGATACCGGTGAAGGGGGAAAACATCCGAGAAAGTATCCCCGGTGTTTCGCGTTTTCGGGCAAAGGAGCCGGAGGGGAAAAGTTGCGAGTTTGATATGTTAGGGGTGCGTGGCGGACGAACGGGCTGCGTATCCGGATTCGTCTCGTTGTTCTGAGCAACTTTCATGTAGAAAGTATTTTCATCCGAGTTACGGATTAAAAGATATGATTTTCTAAAGATTTTATTAATTTCTGGAATTTAATTAATTAATTAATTCGAAAATGAATTAATGACATCAGCATGATGTCATGCTGACATCAGCAGTCAACAGAGTTGACTTGGTCAACCTGACCAGTGGGTCCAGTGGGACCCACCTGTCATACACTGTCTATGTTAATTAGAGATTAGGCTAAACAAACTACTGTTTAATTAACTAACAGATTAGTTAGATTAATTACTAGGATTAATTAACTTAATTAATTTAGTTAATTAATTAATTATTTGAGTTTATTTATTATTATTATTTTATTCTCTTTTTTATTGGAAACGTTCTGTGGGGTGGGGCCCCTAGTGTCAGTGGCACAGGGGCCGTAGTGGGTTACGGACGCTACGGGCGGGTCGGGCGTTCCGGCGCCCGGCTGGGCGTTCGCCCAAATCGCCGGGGCGAGGAGGGCCGGGGCAAGGCCGTGACCGTGGGCGTCCGACGGGGCGCGGCGTCGCCCGAACGGGCACGCCGGCGAGCAAAGGCTCGATGCGACGGCGGGCCGCGGGCGTTGGCTTGGCCGCGTCCGAAGGCGGAGCACAGCGGGGGGGAAGTAGGGGCGCCACGGGGCGCGGGCGCGTGCGCGAGCACGGCCAGGGTACGGCCCGACGCGCGTTCGGGCACGGAATGACGCCGGCGACAGTGAAGGGAAGAGGCAAGGCGCAGGGGGGCGCGGCCCGGCACGGTGTGGTGTCGCCCGGGAGGGCCGCCGACGAGCAGCGCCACCGAGGGGGAAGGCAAGGCCAAGGCCCGCGGGGAAGCGCGGCCACGAGGCGAGCGTGTACGGGGGTGGCGAAAAGGGGCACGCCGGGCGGGGCGAGGCCACGATGAGCACGGGCCGGGGCGCAGCGAGCGCGGCAGCGGAGCGAGGCAAGCACCGGCGAGAGGGGACGGGGAGCAGGAGGACCGGGGTCCTCACCGGGGTGCGTAGGGAACGGGCAGCGTGCTCGATGGAGGTCGGGGAGGACCGTGGTGGAGGGGGACGGGGACGACGTCGACGAGGAGGAGGCAGGCCGGCGGAGAGGAGGAAGCAGGCCGGTGGGGAGGGCTCCTGGCGGTGGGGTCGTCGAGCTCCGGGCGCCGGCGTGTGGCGGGAGCGCACCGGGCGGCTTTGGTCTCCTCTGGATCCCGATCCAGATCAGGAGAGAGGAGGAGGGTGAGTGGGTGCAGGGATTGGGTTAGGGTTTCCCCCCTGGTGGGGTTATTGAGGGGAGGGGTTGGGCCGGTGGGTGTGGCCGAATGGGCTAGGTAGGTTGGCCCAGTTGGGCCACGGCCCAGGGAGGGGGGCTTTCTCTTTCTTTCTTTTTTTGTTTTTTGTTTTCCCTTTTTGTATTTTCTTTCTTTTCTATTTAAATCATTTTAAACCATTTAGCCATTTTATAAAAATGTGTTTGTTGCACCATAATTACCTTTGTATTAGTTGTCACCGTTTGTACTTTTTAGTTTTGACATTTGAAAACTTTACTAGTTTGACTTGAGTTTGAATTTGAATTTTGAATCGGTTTTTTGAACTAACCCGAGATTAACTACAGTGACAGAGGTGACGCGACATCGTTAACGAGGGATTACTGTAGCCTAATTATCCGGGCGTCACAATTCTCCTCCACTACAAGAAATCTCGTCCCAGGATTTAAGAGGGGAGGCAAGGGGGAAGGGATTGGGTTACGAAAAATCTAACTGATCTTCTCGGTCTTGGTTGCTCTCCTCGAACAGGTCGATCCATTACATTGACGTCTTCATTCCTCTGCTTCAGGTCATCATGGTGAAGTCGTCCTTTTCTTCGGGATCTCCAACGTACTTACGAATAGGTAAGGGGTAACTGCGGAAGAACGGACCTTACAAGGTTGGCTATCTAGCAGATAACTCAGGGAATGTGGTAGAAAGTAACTCTCGAATAGATAATTAAGAAAATATCGAGAGTAAAGTAAGAAGGTACCATGAGAAGTTTCAAATGGATAGGTAATCGTTCGATGTCTGAAACAACATGCGAAAGGGGTCCAGAGCAACGAGATTGAATATTGCGTCTACTACTAGAATAGATCACTAGGACGGTGGCCCGTGATCTTTCCTACGAAGCCAAGCGTGAGGAATGACTTTAGAAACAGGGGCGTACAGGAGAGTCAGGTTTCGATCATGTGGAACTGTGGGTTATGGGCCCACCATGTGGTTAAAAGTAGGAAGGTCGGTGATATCTTGCACGATCGTGTAAGCAAGGCATGTCAGAGGATAGTCTGTCGGCCATGTTGGCAACAACATAGGTACCAAGGGCGAGGGACGAAGAGAACCATTTTCCTGCTCGTTGAACGAGGCGGACCAGTAGGCAAAGTTCTCGTCCATCGGTGGTTACCGGAATGTCATCAACAATAGTACAGGGTCTTACTGACCGAGTTGTACACCACGGTGTTTACATAAGCCGGGAGATATTTCTGCTTAGGTCATATAGATCACAGAAAGATTAAACAAAACAATGGAAAGGAAATTATGTCTATCAGATTAAACCAAACAATGGAAGGGAAAATGTGTTTAAACACATATTTCAAGGGTATATCCTTCCCAAGGACAAGCAGAGCAAGATATCCTTGATAGGATATAAAGTAGAAAACCCTTTAGGTAAGGGGAGAGAAATTTCACGACATTACCCATACAGCTGTGTTTGGATAGTTGAGCAGGAAACATTTAGCATTGGGCTTTAAATTTTCTTGTTGAAAATCGGAGTACCATAGACATGTTTCAAGATAGCATTCACATGGTCTTCAAGCAAAGGTCGGACTTTGGATACACAAAGGATTCATCAGGAAGAACTTATAGAATAAGTCTTACCATTTCCTCGTGGAACAATAGATAACCTTTCTAGAAGTAAGCTATAACAATACGTCCTCCAGCCAAGTGTGCTAGGCATGACAACACCTTACCGGGTCACATAAAGACCATTGTTATAACTCTTGGGAGTATGTTCCAATCATCATATCTGACCGAGATTCAGATCTGATTGGTGTCAGGATAACTCAGACTCAGAATGCTTGAGAAGAAAGGTGCAACACAAACTGTCGAGATGACATTGTAAGATTCTCGGGAAATGAACTATGGGAGTGAGTATCAACACAAGAGTTCATCATTAAACCAAGGAGAGGTGAGGAGGTGGCTGATTGACTCAGCGATAATTCATTGACATTTCCAAAAAGGATGGATTTCCACAATTATGTGAACAAGGAGATAACATTAGCCAGATCAAATGACTTAATGATGTATGCTGGAGGAAAACATACACAATTAAACATGGGTTGAAAGGTGCACCCGAAATATGGGCTGGGTTGCACGATCAATGTTAGAATGGTGACTTGACGAACAAAAGAATTAGAATGAAACTCGACCATTCACTTCAAAGCAATAGGGTTGCTAGAAGTTTTGAATTCACACATCATAGTTCAATTGTCGGTATTCCGGTTAGAAACAACACGGGTACCAAGAAAGAATGGTGATGGTGAGAAGTATCACCATACCAAGAATTCTTAAGAGGTGGTGAAATTCTCACGACCTTCTTGACATAAAAGATGGTAACACTCCGCGGTAGAACATAACATAAGTTGGATAGCAAGGAACTGAAGGTACAACACAAAACAAGATCAAGTTTGTGTTGAACGGAAGGCAATAATGTTGTCGATGATAACCCAAATCTTCGAGGGCAAAGGATGGTATTTCTCATCATGAATTTTATTGATATTCTGGAAGAGCTTAGAATGTTGATAATGATCACAACACATTTGTCGAGAGATTACCTGAAGATGTAATCGATTAGCGATGACATCAAGTCAAAGGAATGATGAAGAAAGAGGTTATTGGAACCATGGGTACGACACAAACTCTAAAACGAGGTTGTTGTCCAAAGCAAAATGATATGATGAGGAAAGATCAACGTAAGCTTAGCTCATCGTCAAAAATGTGTGCTCTGGGAAGAAGGACCAAGTAGCATAGTTAAAAGTTTGCACGATAATGATATAGTCGATTAGGCTAGGAATGACTTGAAGGATTATTAAACTCATAAGCAACGAAGATTACTTAGAGTTATCAAACCAGAGTGCGGAATCGGTTTACTTACCGGTGTTCTTGAGCGACTAACAACTCAGAACCCATGAGAAATTGGAATTAGTGAGAAATAATAGTTGATGGAGACTCATAAGATGCAACACAGTTCTTAGATATTCTCGAGATACCAGAGGGAAATACTCGACGGTAGATCAAGGTAGAGGTTAGACTGGTGTATTGACTTGCAAAAGACAAGTGCTTTAACTTGTCCAAGAAATGAGATAAAAGAGAAAATATGGTCGAAACCACGATTGTATAGGATCAGTTCACAGATACCAGATGATATTATATCAACGAAATAGTTATTATTAAAAGAAGCTTCTATGGTAGGATCTACGTCGTGTCCATGGGCATGAACACAAAGTTCAAGGTCGACTCCCACTTCTTCAATGTATACCCTTCCATTCACCTCTCACTCTCGAAGAAGTTGTAGTGTTGAGATTTTATCTAGCAAAACACCAGAAGAGTATGACTCGTGAAAACTTTCGAGTTTACACATATTAAGGAAGGCATAGGTTCAACCCGTCAGGGTATCGTGGAAACATATACCACAAGTTTCAATAGTAAATACAACAAGCTCGAAAGCAGAGCATGGTTGGTCAATCAGAGGATAGTATTTACCAATGGAGAAAGAACTTCCAAAGGGATTGAATATGAAGGACGCTATCGGATAAAATCCAACAAAGGATCCGGTGGTCCTCAAAGGATCTGATGTGAGCATCGGTACTCAACCAGAGGAAGAAACAATGCAAGGAGATAAGACTATAGAAACAACTGACTAATTCAAAGCTCAAATGCAAAAGAATTATGATTTCCGACCAAGGGATCAGAAGCAAACACTCTGATTAAGGATGGATAAGTTGCGTATGCTTATGGGTACAATTGATGGCAATCCGATTGGTCGAGAACCAGCTCATGTTTAAAATGATGTCTGGGCCGGAAAGATAATGTAGAAGGGTCGACTGATGATTGTGTGCATTCGCACACATGTTGAATCAGTAGGATCAAAATGACGGTGTCAAAAGATACTAGTGAATATTGCCAGATATATGGGAAGCATCCATAATGCAAGTAGACAAGTATTTGCAGAGCAATAAAGCTGCTAAGGATTTTCGGAGGATTGAATAGTATTTCAAAGACTTTTGTGAAACACCTGAACAACTGGGGATGAGCGGATACTTGGAAGTGCGAGAAATTATTCTTAGGGGTATTCAGGTGGTAAAGAACTGCAAGGAGGATTCTCGGAACAACGAAGAGCAGTTCGTGGCATCTTGTAATAACAAGATCAATGGGATTGAATGTAGGCAAGTGTATGCAAAATTCCATACGGATATAATAGTGGTAGGGAATTTGTAAAGGCGGTGGGCACAAGCGTCTCGCGAAAACATCGAATAGCATCTTCGGAACCTTCTGGTGAAGCAGTCGATCATCTGGAATGAAGAGGCTCTCCAGCAGGAAGTGGTAACGAGAACCTAGAGTTATAATTAGTAAAATCATTTTACCCGAATAGAAGAGATATCAGAATCCCAGAGTATAGACGAGGAATAAAATATCCTAATACCACCCGATGGCGATGTGGGGCAGTAAGCCACATAGCCATGTTAGTAAAACAATTTTCATCGACTAGACTCGACTTCGGCCAAGGAGTATGGAAGGGGGATTCCTACAAGCAGTCGGCTCTGATACCAACTTGTGACGCCCCCGATTCAGTCGTACACTAATCATACATGCAAACGTGTACGATCAAGATCAGGGACTCACGGGAAGATATCACAACACAACTCTACAAATAAAATAAGTCATACAAGCATCATATTACAAGCCAGGGGCCTCGAAGGCTCGAATACAAGAGCTCGATCATAGACGAGTCGGCGGAAGCAACAATATCTGAGTACAGACATAAGTTAAACAAGTTTGCCTTAAGAAGGCTAACACAAACTGGGATACAGATCGAAAGAGGCGCAGGCCTCCTGCCTGGGATCCTCCTAAACTACTCTTGGTCGTCGACAGCGGGCTGCACGTAGTAGTAGGCACCTCCCGAGTAGTAGTAGTCGTCATCAACAGTGGCGTCTGGCTCCTGGACTCCAACATCTGGTTGCGACAACCAGAAAGAAAGGAAAGGGGGAAAAGGGGGGAGAAAGCAACCGTGAGTACTCATCCAAAGTACTCGCAAGCAAGGAGCTACACTACATATGCACGGGTATCAAATGGAATAAGGGTATCATATGTGGACTGAACTACAGAATGCTAGAATAAGAGGGGGATAACTAATCCTGTCGAAGACTACGCTTATGGCCACCTCCATCTTGCAGCATGTAGGAGAGAGTAGATGGTAAGTTCACCAAGTAACATCAAGTAGCATCGAATAGCATAATCCTAACCGATGATCCTCCCCTCGTCGCCCTGTGAGAGAGCGATCACCGGTTGTATCTGGCACTTGGAAGGGTGTGTTTTATTAAGTATCCGGTTCTAGTTGTCATAAGGTCAAGGTACAACTCCAAGTCGTCCTGTTACCGAAGATCATGGCTATTCAAATAGATTAACTTCCCTGCAGGGGTGCACCACATAACCCAACACGCTCGATCCCATTTGGTCGGACACACTTTCCTGGGTCATGCCCGGCCTCGGAAGATCAACACGCCGCATCCCTACCTAGGCACAACAGAGAGGTCAGCACGCCGGTCTAAATCCTACGGCGCAGGGGTCTGGGCCCATCGCCCATTGCACACCTGCACGTTGCGTACGCGGCCGGAAGCAGAACTAGCCCCCTTAATACAAGAGTAGGCTTACGGTCCAATCCGGTGCGCGCCACTCAGTCGCTGACGTCACGAAGGCTTCGGCTGATACCACGACGTCGAGTGCCCATAACTGTCCCCGCGTAGATGGTTAGTGCGTATAGGCCAATAGCCAGACTCAGATCAAATACCAAGATCTCGTTAAACGTGTTAAGTATCCACGAACACCGACCGGGGCCAGGCCCACCTCTCTCCTAGGTGGTCTCAACCTGCCCTGTCGCTTCGCCACAAAGTAACAGTCAGGGGGCCGTCGGGAACCCAGGCCCACCTCTACCGGGATGGAGCCACCTGCCCCTTCAGCCCCCATCTCCGGACAGTACCACAGGTAATGTAACTGTGTAAAGTATATAGTATATGCCCGTGATCATCTCCCGAAGTGATCACGGCCCAGTAGTATAGCATGGCAGACGGACAAGAGTGTAGGGCCACTGATGGAACACTAGCATCCTATACTAAGCAGTAGGATAGCAGGTAATGGTAACTACAGTAGTAGAAAGGACAGGCTATGCATCAGGATAGGAATAACGGAAAGCAGTAACATGCTACACTACTCTAATGCAAGCAGTACAGAGAAGAGTAGGCGATATCTGGTGATCAAAGGGGGGCTTGCCTGGTTGCTCTGGCAAGAGAGAGGGGTCGACAACTCCGTAGTCGTACTGGGTAGCAGCGGTGTCGGTCTCGGTGTCTAGCGAGAGAAGAGGGGGAAGAAACAATAAATATTTGAGCAAATAGATGCATAACGATGCATGACAAGACACGTATCGGTGCTAGAGGTGCCCTAAAGCGGTATGAGGTGATACCGGTGAAGGGGGAAAACATCCGAGAAAGTATCCCCGGTGTTTCGCGTTTTCGGGCAAAGGAGCCGGAGGGGAAAAGTTGCGAGTTTGATATGTTAGGGGTGCGTGGCGGACGAACGGGCTGCGTATCTGGATTCGTCTCGTTGTTCTGAGCAACTTTCATGTAGAAAGTATTTTCATCCGAGTTACGGATTAAAAGATATGATTTTCTAAAGATTTTATTAATTTCTGGAATTTAATTAATTAATTAATTAATTCGAAAATGAATTAATGACATCAACATGATGTCATGCTGACATCAGCAATCAACAGAGTTGACTTGGTCAACCTGACCAGTGGGTCCAGTGGGACCCACCTGTCATACACTGTTTATGTTAATTAGAGATTAGGCTAAACAAACTACTGTTTAATTAACTAACAGATTAGTTAGATTAATTACTAGGATTAATTAACTTAATTAATTTAGTTAATTAATTAATTATTTAAGTTTATTTATTACTATTTTTTTATTCTCTTTTTTTATTGGAAACGTTCTGTGGGGTGGGGCCCCTATTGTCAGTGGCACAGGGGCCATAGTGGGTTACGGGCACTACGGGCGGGTCGGGCGTTGCGGCGCCCGACTGGGCGTTCGCCCAAATCGCCGGGGCGAGGAGGGCCGGGGCAAGGCCGTGACCGTGGGCGTCCGACGGGGCGCGGCGTCGCCCGAACGGGCACGCCGGCGAGCAAAGGCTCGAGGCGACGGCGGGCCGCGGGCGTTGGCTTGGCCGCGGCCGAAGGCGGAGCAGAGCAGGGGGGAAGCAGGGGCGCCACGGGGCGCGGGCGCGTGCGCGATCACGGCTAGGGTACGGCCCCGACGCGCGTTCGGGCACGGAACGGCGCCGGCGACAGTGAAGGGAAGAGGCAAGGCGCGGGAGGGGCGCGGCACGGCACGGTGCGGTATCGCCCGGGAGGGCCGCCGACGAGCAGCGCCACCGAGGGGGAAGGTGAGGCCAAGGCCCGCGAGGAAGCGCGGCCATGAGGCGAGCGCGTACGGGGGTGGCGAACAGGGGCACGCCGGGCGGGGCGAGGCCACGATGAGCATGGGCCAGGGCGCGACGAGCGCGGCACCGGAGCGAGGCAAGCACCGGCGAGAGGGGACGGGGAGCAGGAGGACCGGGGTCCTCACCGGGGTGCGTAGGGAACGGGCAGCGTGCTCGATGGAGGTCGGGGAGGACCGTGGTGGAGGGGGACGGGGACGGCGTCGACGAGGAGGAGGCAGGCCGGCGGAGAGGAGGAAGCAGGCCGGTGGGGAGGGCTCCTGGCGGCGGGGTCGTCGAGCTCCGAGCGCCGGCGTGTGGCGGCAGCGCACCGGGCGGCTTTGGTCTCCTCTGGATCCCGATCCAGATCGGGAGAGAGGAGGGGGTGAGTGGGTGCGGGGATTGGGTTAGGGTTTCCCCCCTGGTGGGGTTATTGGGGGGAGGGGTTGGGCCGGTGGGTGTGGCCGAATGGGCTAGGTGGGTTGGACCAGTTGGGCCACGGCCCAGGGAGGGGGGCTTTCTCTTTCTTTCTTTTTTGTTTTTTGTTTTCCCTTTTTGTATTTTCTTTCTTTTTTTTTTAAATTATTTTAAACCATTTAGCCATTTTATAAAAATGTGTTTGTTGCACCATAATTACCCTTGTATTAGTTGTCACCGTTTGTACTTTTTAGTTTTGACATTTGAAAACTTTACTAGTTTGACTTGAGTTTGAATTTGAATTTTGAATCGTTTTTTTGAACTAACCCGAGATTAACTACAGTGACAGAGGTGATGCGACATCGTTAACGAGGGATTACTGTAGCCTAATTATCAGGGCGTCACATCAGCTGCCAGATCTGCCTTGGCCTGGGTGATCTGTTCCTTCACTTTTGCAATCTCGGCGTTGTGAACGCCCTGATCCGCCGGATTAGCCTCTGCCATAAGCACAGCCAATGCATCAACTAGCTCTGATTGAACTTGAGCCGGCGGGCGCACAGGGCCTCCTGCCCCGGCAGCCGTCACCGCTACTGAACCGGAGGTTGTTGCCGCAGTGGTCGAAGAATGAAGCGCTGCTTGTGTGCCAGTCGTGAATATTTCAACCCGGTTGGGCAGATCAGAGGGGTCCGGAATACTATCGCCATCGGAACAGCCCCCAATCCGGCCGTCTTGTAGCTGATAAAGAGATTCGGTTTCTCCGGTCGATGACTCGTCATCGGAACAAACGACGGTATCGCCGCGAGATTCTGATCCATCCTCATAACTTCCTCCATGGATGACTCCCACGAAGGCACGCTTCATGGCCGGTTTAACCCGGGCGGATCGCGCACGCTGAGCCGTCTCGACGAGGTCGGTGCAGATGTCCGGCTCAGGGCCTGGTTCACCGATCTTGCCAATGAAAACGTGAATGCCACCAAAGGGGACCCGGTACCCGTACTCAATTGAGCCGGCCTCGGGGCCCCAGCCTGCGTCGTCGATGTAGAACTTGCCGCAATGACTCTTAGTCATCCGGCCTACAGCGTAGCCCTCGAGTCCTTCAAAGCGGCCCTCCAAGAACTGGAAACCATCGTGCGATAGCCCCACGGTGGGCGCCAACTGTTGTGGCTTTGTCACGGCAGATGTCCTAGAGAAAGGACTTAGTCGTGGAGCCATCGCGACGGGTTAGCTTGAAGGGGTTAAAGTGGACACAGGGACGCAAGAGATTTTATACTAGTTCGGCCCCTACGATGAAGGTAAAAGCCTACGTCTAGTTGTGATGGAATTGATGGGGTTTCGATGACTAGGGAGCAAACAAGCTTCGCCTATGTCTTGAGTTGTTGTCTATCTCCCTGAACCGCCGCCGGGTCGTCCCCTTATATACACGGGTGACACCCGTCGGTTCACAGAGTCCCAACACCGGTCGATATTCGTAGTCCGGGTTGGTCTCTCCTTATTCCTAACTTACAATACAAGTTTATATACAAATCCCAGTTTATAGCTACAAGTCTTGAACCGGCTACGGGCCTTAGGCCCTCATCTGCCTTCTTGGGCTTTATTACTCTTGAACTACTGATGAAGTTGACCCGGCCCAGATAGGCCGGTTTACGCCCAGCAGTAATATCCCCAACACCGAGGTTCGTCCTCGAGCTCGCCGGAGAGGAAGTTGGCCGCCGGAGTGGCCGGAGTCGGACTTGCCGGCGCGGGACGGTGGCCGGCCCGGCTGCCACAGGGAGCTTCGGCGGTGGCCGGCAATGGCGGGCGGCGGCGCCGGGTACCGGGCGCGGGAAGGAGGAGGGCGCGGGGGGGCGCCGGATCTGGCCCGCGGGAGGCGGCGGCTCGGGCCGGGGGGGCGCCTGGGCCCGGGCGGGCCGGCGGCGATGTGGTCTCCCCGGGACAGGTGGCGGCACCGGGTTGGTCGGCGAAGGCGGCGGACGTGTCCGGTTGCGGCCGGACGTGTCCGATTGCGCGCGAGGTGGGTGGATCTAGGGTTTCGGGGGGAAGGAGAAGGAGAATTTCGGAGGGGTCTTTATATAGACATAGAGCGGGCTAGGAGAGTCCAAATGAGGTGCGGTTTTTGGCCACGCGATCGTGATCGAACGCTCTAGATGATGGAGAGGGTTTTGGTGGGTTTTGGGCCAACTTGGAGGGGTGTTGGGCTGCAACACACACGAGGCCTTCTCGGTCCCTCGGTTAACCTTGGAGCATCAAACGAAGTCCAAATGGTACGAAACTTGACAGGCGGTCTACCGGTAGTAAACCAAGGCCGCTTGGCAAGTCTCGGTCCAATCCGGAAATGTTTAATCCCCACACACGAAAGAAAGGTAAAAATGACCACCGGAGGAGAACGGAGCGCCGGAATGCAAAACAGACAACGGGGAAAATGCTCGAATGCATGAGACGAACACGTATGCAAATGCAATGCACATGATGACATGATATGAGATGCATGACAACAACAACAACACACGGAGACAAACACCCGAACCCAAGAAAATAAAATAACTTAAGGCCGGAAACGGCAAGAGTTGGAGTACATATTGGGTAAATCATATCCGGGTTGTTACACCCGTGTCAAGACATACTGGGCAGAGATGGAGGCCACCGCTATTGCAACCCAGAGTTCGGCCGTAGGCCGGGTGTCTGCCGAGCATTATTTTGAAGAAGTCCTTGAAGGCGCTCGTTCAATAGAGGCTCAGTGCTCTAAGAATATTATGTTCTAGTGACATGTATTCCCATTGTAAAAATAATGTTTTATTGAATTATAAAGGTTGTGTTTATACTTTTGCCTGAAAGTATTATGATGCCTCCTGTGCGGCCGTTTATGTATATATGTATATAACCTGAAAGTTTGCAGTCGTCGGCTTCAGCCCCCACGCATATAATGCGGGGGTGTTCGCAAAAAACGCGTATTCACACTTGATCCAACGTCTTGGTCCATTAAGGGGGTGGTAGCGCAGCGAACGAGGCAATCGGACTATATTGCTTTAACACTTTCACTTAGCCATAGGAGTTGTGGGACTACTATATAACCCCTGGTACTTCCGCGCTTGTCCCAATATGGTGCGCGTACGTACATGACCGGGAAACGGCCCTTCGTTAATGCGGAGGAATCCCGAAGATTCCGCTAAGTCATCGAGTGGTTGACCAGTCTCGCGCTTTATCATGACAGTCAGTTTTCGGCTTTCTCTACTGAGGTGCTCATCCAGATGAACCAGGGCATAATCGCAGTAGTTCTCTCGGTGCCGCCTTAGCCGGTAGAGCGGAATGTAAGGTAGAAAAACACGGGAGCCGGGCAAACCCAACATTTGACCAAAGACATGATTCGGAGCTGATGCATATAAGGCCAAACTCGCGACACCGAACACTCCCTAAGGTATTCAGTCTTTATAACATATGTTGGGCTGAATAATGCCCTTAATAATAAACCCTGAGTGCCCAGGTACGTGCAATATTCTGACGTGGCGAAATGCCGATAACGTCAGCATCCTTCTCGGTTGTACTGAGTATCCGGGGGATGTGAACAACAAGAGACAGTAAAAAGGTTTACGCAGGGTCTTAATCTGAAAAGAAACCTTTGAGCGGGTCCCTGCTGCACGTCTGCGCCTATGTCTCCATTGTGCCGTGTCCTGGACGGGTGTAGCACGATTGTCATCTGTAAAAGAGAAGACTTAGGTGAAAGTTGTCGTGCCAAAAAAATTGGTTATTCTCGATAAACCATTAAAATTCAAGATAAGTCAAGTTGAGCCGAACTAGCCCTGATTACACGCGGGAAGCCCCTGGTACCGTCTATGAGGGTTTAACCATCAAACCAATCTCAGGTATATCTAGTGATGTGCCGGACTCGTCTAACCGTGTCTGCAGTCTTGACGACCTGTCATTTATTCTCGTTGGTGAGGCCGTCTAGTGCTCGGCTGTTAAAGCTGCCGCATGTTCTTCCGCGCGTAGAGACCGCTCAATATTTCCACCAACTGTGATGGTGCGACGCGGACCAGGCATCTTAAGCTTAAGAGAAGCGTAATGTGGCACCGCAATAAAACGAGCGAAAGTTGTTCTTCCGAGTAGTGCTTGATAGCCGCTTCGGAATGGAGCAATGTTAATACAACCTCTTGTATTAGAGCGCCCATGCAGCGGGCCTCTGGGCCTGGTATTACTCCCTTGAAGGTAGTATTATTATGGCTGATTTTTGTCGGGTCTATCCCCATTTTGCGGACTGTGTCCTGATATATCAGATTTAGACCACTGCCGCCGTCCATAAGGACCCGTGTGAGATGGTATCCGTTTATCATTGGGTCTAACACCAAGGCAGCTGATCCTTCATGCCGGATGCTTGTCGGGTGATCCCTGCGATCAAAAGTGATCGGGCAGGCCCACCAGGAGTTGAACTTAGGGGTGACGGGCTCTACGGCGAGTATGGCTCGGAGTGCATGTTTACTTCTCCTCTTCGTCACGTGGATCATGTTTACTGTTTTGACCTCTGGTGGGAATTTTTCTGTCCTCCAGTGCTTTGCTGGCAAGGTTCGTCCTCATCTTCGTCTGGTGTCTCCCTCCCCTTGTGTTCGGCATTTAGCTTACCGGCCTGCTTGAAGACCCAGCATTCTCTGTGGGTGTGATTTGCAGGTTTATCGGGGGTGCCATAAATCTGACATAGTTTGTCTAGAATTTTGTTTAGGCTGGACGGTCCATCTCTGCTGCCTTTGAAAGGCTTGTTCCGCTGACTTGGTTGAGAGCCCCTGAATCCGGCATTTACCACCGTATTATCTGGGTTGTCTTCTTTATTTCGACGCTTGCTTTTACTGTGTCGTGGTTTTCCATTGCCATCCCTGACTTCGGATGTGCTTGGGTCGCTGGTGCTGCTGCGGGCTAACCAGCTATCTTCTCCTGCGCAAAAGTGGGTCATAAGGCTTGTCAGGGCTGCCATTGTTCTTGGTTTTTCTTGGCCGAGGTGTCTGGCGAGCCATTCGTCTCGGACGCTGTGCTTGAAAGCTGCTAAGGCTTCGACGTCCGGACAGTCGATGATTTGGTTCTTCTTAGTGAGAAACCTGTTCCAAAGCTTTCGGGCTGACTCTCTGGGCTGTTGAATTATATGACTTAAATCGTCTGCACCCGGAGGTCGGACATAGGTCCCTTGAAAATTGGCCCAAAAAGCATCCTCGAGCTCCTCCCAACTTCCAATTGAGTTTTCGAGGAGGCTTTTCAGCCAGTGCCGAGTTGGTCCTTTAAGCTTGAGGGGCAAGTATTTGATGGCATGGAGATCGTCTCCGCGAGCCATATGGATATGGAGGATAAACTCCTCAATCCAGACCCCAGGGTCTGTGGTCCCATCGTACGCCTCTATGTTCACTGGTTTGAATCCTTCTGGAAATTCATGGTCCAGCATCTCATCGGTGAAACATAGGGGGTGTGTGGCACCCCTGTATTTGGATGTATCATGGCATTCGGACGGTTGTAGTATTTGATTTTGATTTTGTGCCGGAGCGCGCTTCCTAGATCCATAGATGGATCTGGTCATACTGGATTTTTGGCACAAGTCATCACGTAGATCGTGTGTTGACTTATGTGCGGCCTTGTTAGCCGCTCTATCGTGGACACAAGGTGGTTGATCCGGCTGGTTGGCCATTTTATTTTTCAGCTGTGTGGGCTCTATGGCCTCATTGTCGAGTTCAGGTAATAGCTTGTGCTTTGGATAGCTCTTTGTGTGGTAACTTCCACCATACTTTTCTTCATTGTTGTGCACTTTGTTCCACCTGTTGTTGAGCGTATTTTGTGCGGCCTTAAGCCTTTGCTTCTACTTCTTCAGACTCCTCGTTGTGGCAATAAGCCTGCTGCGGAGGTTCTCTTGTTCCAAGTGCCTTTCCGGGATGATATGTGCATCTTTGTCCGGACTGTTTTCCTCCCCAGAGGGGGGTTGATGAGGTTTATCTGCAGCGTCGCCGTGTTCGGACATCGGATCCGTACTATGTTCTCCGTTTGCAGTTTCATCATGCTCTGCCATCGGGTCAATGTGGTCGTCCTTTCCTCTGGAGTCGACTGGAGTGTTATTTTCTCTTGCGTTGTTATCGTTGTTTTTGTCGAGGCGGGATTTGGAGCGGCACCTACGCCGATGCTTTGTTTGCTTCTTGGAGGGGTCATCCTCCGCTATCTTGTCGCCATTGCCTTCTTTGGGTGTATCCACCATGTATATGTAAGTGGATGTCCAGTGCTCTGTGGGCACTGGTTCCTGTTCCTCTCCTGCATCGTCGTCCATGCCGTCGATGTCATCGGAGTCGGAATCGAGCATGTCGGTTAAATTGTCAACAGAGGCTACTAAGTGGGTGGTGGGTGGGCAGCGAATTTCTTCATCATCCGCATCCCATTCTAGCCGGACATAGTTTGTCCAAGGATCTCCTGACAAGGAGAGAGACCTTAATGAATTTAGCACGTTGCCGAAAGGTGAGTGCTGAAAGATATCCACGGAGGTGAACTCCATGATCGGCGCCCAATCGGATTCGATAGGCACGGACACATACGGCTCGGAGTCCATGGCCGGAGACGAATCCAGTGGTTCGGCAACACGGCTCTCGTAAGGGGTGAAGTCAGTATCCGGCTCCATCGCCACTGAGAGTGCGGCCTCCATGGAAGGGTCTATCCCCCGGTCCTCGGATGGCGCAATTTGCTTTGGATTGAGGGCCAGAGTAGTTGTAGGTGTGATCTCCCGAACACTATCTGACAGCAGAGTTACGTCATGCTCGTCGTGATTGTGCGGTGCACCTGACATGGGCTCGAATCTGTCGAAGATGAAGTCTCCACGTATGTCGGCAGTGTAGTTTAAGTTTTTGAACCTGACCTGATGGCCAGGGGCGTAGCTCTCGATCTGCTCCAGATGGCCAAGCGAGTTGGCCTGCAGTGCGAAGCCGCCAAATACGAAGATCTGTCCGGGGAGGAAAACCTCACCCTGGACCGCATTGTTACCGATGATCGAAGGAACCATCAAGCCTTACGGTGACGGCACAGTGGAACTCTCCATGAAAGCACCAATGTCGGTGTCAAAACCGGCAGATCTCGGGTAGGGGGTCCCGAACTGTGTGTCTAAGGCGGATGGTAACAGGAGGCGGGGGACACAATGTTTACCCAGGTTCGGGCCCTCTTGATGGAGGTAATACCCTACGTCCTACTTGATTGATCTTGATGATATCAGTATTACAAGAGTTGATCTACCATGAGATCATAGAGGCTAAACCCTAGAAGCTAGCCTATGGTGTGATTGTTGTTGTCCTACGGACTAAACCCTCTGGTTTATATAGACACCGGAGGGGGCTAGGGGTACACAGAGTCGGTTACAAGGGAGGAGATCTACATATCCGTATTGCCAAGCTTGCCTTCCATGCCAAGGAGAGTCCCATCCGGACACGGGACGAAGTCTTCAATCTTGTATCTTCATAGTCCAATAGTCCGGTTGTCCGGAGACCCCCTAATCCAGGACTCCCTCAATATCCAACTTCCATAACTGCTCCTGTAAGTTGGATTAGTGCCTTCTCGATGCATTCAATTTTGATCTGTGGAGGCTCGATCTTGTGTGCTTCTTTCTTCTTCGAGTGTAAAGAAGTAGACGTTGCTTCCTCGCATCTAGTTTCATGTCTAGCCTCTATTCTATCAACAAGTGCACTAGTCTCATCTCTAGCCTCTATGCTAGCTAAAACTGCTAGAAACATCTACTAAATTGCGCTCTATCAATATATCGATGTACTCTTCTTCCCAATACCAAAACTTGCATCCATTCTACACAATAAAATTTTAAGTTAGCACAACTAGTCTAATCCGAGAGCACAACCGAAGCTAAATTAGCATATACCCCATCGGTTGAGAACTTGATGAACACCCATCCAGGATGTTCCGGCGTTGTAGAAACGTGGTGCAAGACCTTCTTTGGGCAGTCGTTGCACGTAATGAGTGGCAACGGTGCACCGACGAGCTTTTGGGCCAGCACCGAGCCCAGCCAACCGCCATTCATGTATCTGTCGGCGGACCGCCGACGGTGTAGATCCGAGCGGCTAGAGGAGGAGTCAGTACCTGCATGCGGCCTTGTGGCCTTGCCAGGGCCTTCCGGCCCGGTGCCCGGCCAGTCCATGGCGCGGCGCGGCCTCCCACAGCTGGGCGAGCTCAAGCCCGACCGGATCCGCTCCAAATCTGGCCGCCGGGTGCGCAAAAAATGTAGTCGTGGTTGGGCAGCTCCGGGGCGTCGAGTGAACGGGGGCTAAGCGAGCGTGCGTCCAAGCTGCACGCACTAGAGTTGGCCTAGCGGCGTGGCGGACCAACCGTGTGGGGTGCGAAGTGGCTTCGCTCGTGTGGGGGACGGAAGCCATCCCGCGTCGGCGCTAGGTCTGACAGGACGGCCTTGTCGTCAGTGTGTGACCTCTGTGGCAACTATCTGCTCCCCACTAGCCTCTTCGTTGACATGTGGTCCCGTTCCAATATGTCAGAGAGATGATGGTGAGTCCTTTTGTACAATTTCCGAACGGACGTCTATGTAGGCCAGGGAGCCTCTTCGTGTACCGTGGCAACCATCCACCGACTCTTCGCCTTTCCCTCTCGATTTGGAATAGCTACCGCATGCTCTTCCTCCCTCCTCCATTTTCCTTCACCCTTCCTTCTGCCATTGTTCGATCGTCTTGTCCATGGAGGGAACAGACCGGAAACGACCCCGTTATTCTTGCCCCGGTCTGAATGATGACGTGGTGGAGGAACTCATTGATCGGTGCGACGTCATCACCTCGGCTAGCATGGTAGGTTCGTTCAAGACCATTCTCGACTCAACTAATAACATCATTACAAGAAACCCAAGGGTCCAGGAGCGTTTTGATCTCCCCTATCTTCTTCACCGTGACCCTGCTCACTGGCGCGCGGATGACGAAGGCCTCGCCTTGTGCAAGTTGGTGCCGCTTGATAATGATATGTGTGATGTTAAGATGCCATCGCTTGAGGGTAAGGCTTGGACAGGCGCAAATGGAGATCAGGTTGTTTATATTGGGTACAACTGCAAGTGGGAACTTGTGAACGTGTACACTCGTCACCGGGTTCCACTTCCAAAAATCTCAGACTGCCCAGAGGTTGAGCACACCGGTATTCTACATACGTTCAACTACGATCATGGTGACTTTCGTCTACAAAAGATAGCAATTTGTCGAGTTCCCAACCGCTCTTGGGGTTATAGGAATGCTTGTGTTGTCTCTATCTTCGACAAGCTTGTTGTCGTCCTTCAAGGTTCGACTTGATGGATATTGCTCAAAAATCGGTTTCTATACATGGATGAGTACTGTGATGCAATTCAATACGAGGGTCTTGTGTTTGTTGCCACCACTCGTGGCACTGTTTTTGCATGGAATCCTTATGCTTTCGGTATGTTTGTCTTCCACCGTAATTATAATTGTTTCATACACATGCATGCGGGTTAGCTAGTTTCCCTTTACTAATTAACCTTCTTGTGTTTCCAAGGTCCTGTGAACATTCCACCACCTATACTTGAAAATTTTTATAACCAAGGGGGAGATGACAATGACGATGATCACGAGCATGAGGACCCATGTAGGAGTACTCAGTGGCGCCTGGCAACTTATTCCGATGGATCGCCTCTTCTTGTCTGTATACAGGGCACCGCTGAAGTGACTAAGGAAGCAGGTGTTGTCTCCCATGGTCGCATTCTTCGGACCTATTCCAACATCCGTTGGAGGGTATTCGGGATGGATACTACTGTGCTAGCGCCAACACCTTCTCCCTGGTTTAGTATTGATACTCTTGGAGGAAACTCGCTCTTCCTTGGACAAAACTATCCAATCATGGTGAAAGGCAATCCAGCTGCTGTTGACGCAACGTTACTACCATTTATAAAAAGCAATTGTATCTATACCTCGGGCATTGCTATGCTTCCCTACCGTGGCTATCACAATATGTGTCGTGGGTTTGTCAAGGCAGATGTCCTCGTGAAAGGACTTAGTTGTGGAGCCATCACAACGGGTTAGCTAAAAGGGGTTAAACCGGACAAGGGGACACGGGAGTTTATACTAGTTCGACCCCTTCAATGAAGGTAAAAGCCTATGTCTAGTTGTGATTGGTATTGCTAGGGTTTCGAAGGCCAGGGAGCGAATCCGCTTTGTCTGGCTTTCGAGTTGTTGTTGTCTGTCTCTAAACCGCGGTCGGGTCGTCCCTTTATATACATAGGTTGACGCCCGCCGGGCTACAGAGTCCCGAAGCCGATTTATAAACGTATCCGGTTCGGCCTCTCTCTTTCTATCTTACTATACAAGTTACATGACTGGGCCGGTTTACATTTACATACTGCAACTCGCCTTTGGGCCCTCCGTAAAGCGCTAGCATCTTTACATCTTCATGGGCTTCTAATCTTCAAAGAGTCAACCCGGCTACCCAAGGCCGGTTTACCTCCAGTAGTAATATCCCCAACAATATGGGTCATGAAATAGGCCGCTTCAGCCTGGATGATCAATCCTGCGTTGGTCTCGAGATTGACAGTAGTTGGCCCTTCCCAGAGAAACTCTTCTGGTTCAAAGAAAGCGTTTCCAAGGCCCAGGAGTGGTTGAGCTGAAGTTCATTTCATTGCTTGTTATTTGTTGTGTGATGAAAACTTTAGTATTTACTAGAATGTTTTGTTGGAACTAATCTATAATCCAACATGTATCCTCATTGTCTTTGTGTGTTGATGACTTGTTGTATGTAATGAATGGTACATTTGCATATGCATGTCATAAAATCAATTTATAAATGGTTTTCGACTCACTTCTTGGAGTGTTAGTGCCGTAGTAGTATAGCCAGCATGCGTAGTAGTATGAAGTTGCTACATCACATAGAGCCAATCAATAGTTAGTTCTCATTAGATCAACTAGAGCTAGGTGTCGCACGGAGGCCGAGAAATATGGTGATAGCATGACTGCGCGAGGTGGGCTTGTACGTAGTTTGATGTAGGCACAGGGCTTGCCGTGTTTCCTAGTCCTCTGGTCTAAATGTGGAGAAGATTTGGTCGAGTTCTTCCTCCTTTTGCCGACATGTGGGACATCCAGCATCCAAGTCGTGTCATGCAAGAAAATGGAGTGCTAGCTGAAGCCACGTGTGCATCTTGGGTTAAACTATAAATAGAATCTTACTACTCTTGAGTAACTCCAAAAGCGGCCACCGAAGATCTTTATTGGATTTGTTTTTCATCACCAGCACGTCGAGGTGAAAGATGTGCAGGTTCAGTGGGTCCTCTTGCGTTTTCACTGACATGTCGGACCGCATGTGAGCAAACAGATGATGGGCTCCGTGCGTCTGCTGGCTGGATGAGAAGAGAGATAGAGGAGGGTTGAGCGCGGACTCCAGGAAATTTGTTCTACGTAACCAGCACCTTGATATAGGCTCGATATAGTGGGGTGCCATGGGCCATAACTAGCATTCACACATACCAGTACGGCACACGCCACCCACACGAGTCCCATCCGACACCAATTTTCTTGGAGTCCATGCTACAGCCATCTCTTCTCCCTCCTGTTTTCTCAGCCATCGCGCGATGGGAGGGGTGGGGGTTTGCCGATAGTCGGTTTTCTCAACTGCGGTCCCACTTGTAAGTGAAAATGCAACACAGCACGCATTCCCCCTTGAGTGGCGTGCCGGACCAAACCGTGTGGGGTGCGACGCGAACACGGCAGGCTTTTCCTTTTGAACTTGTAACTTGTGAAATTTGGTTCTGCTCCATGGCACGACCGATAGATAGAAATAAAGATTTTCCCTAGAGTAATGAGAAGTTTGGTTCTGGTGCGGTTCATGCATAGAGTACGTATGAAAATTATGAAGTTGATGTGGAAGGTAAGATAATTACTAGTAGTAGCATATACTACTACATGGATTTGATGGAAAGATAAAGATACATACGAATCCATCAACGACATCCTCATGCCCTAGTGCGCCGGGTCACCAACCGACGTGTGACGAGCAGCGGCGTTGGCGGCGAGCTCAACGTGCTTCTGAACAATGTCGTCCAAGGTTGCCCTATGGGTTAAGAAGGCCAGCGACCAATCGTCCTCCTCTGGCACGTAGTAGTCCTTGTGGACGATTTGCGCATAGACGTGGGTGATTATGTCGACGGTGTCTTGCTGCGCCAGGCGCTGCACGGCGAGCGCGGCCTCGAGGTGGACATTCTCCGGCGCGGCGGCGGGGAGTCACAGGGCCACTAGTGCATCGAAGAGGTTGTCACCATAGAGGCCGTTGAGGGTGGTGGGCATTGCAGAGCCTGGGCGTGTGGGCTGGAGGCGTACGTCAAGGACGTCCGCGAGCTTCTTGACAACAGTGAACTTGTCGAGGAAGCCGACGAGGACCTTGTCGAACAAGGAGACGAAGCTGTCGTCCAAGCGGCCTCTCGCCCTGGCGGCCTCAAGCACAACCTAGAGACGTTCCTCAGTGTCGGGCCGCAAGCCGGCGTCGTGGACCATCTGGCACAGCCGGCTGATGCTCGTGCTCATCGCCTCCATGGGTCTAGCTTCTAGTCAACAGATCTTGCGATTGGAGTGATCACTCTTGCCCTTGGTTAGGGTGCGTAGGTGAGTAGGATTTCGTAGATTGGACTGGCGGGGAGCCTTTATATGAGAAGTGCAGTCATGTGTGTGTTGGCCATCTACTCATCGGCCCTCTACTGCACCTGCCTTTGGCTGTATGACAGGTGGGCCAACCACCTGTTGGGCCCACAAGTCATTCACCCAAACGCAGGTGCAGTAAGTCAATGAAGCTGCGTCCCCCTCTGTCCCAAAACACTTAGGCACAGTACATTAACTCCCTCCTCATTTCTTATTTCGTGACATATCAACCAATGAGAGATGTGGGTCGTGCATGCTTTCAATGACTTGAGACTACCAAACATGACATGCAGTGGTTAGTTCATTGCATGTAATCCTATTAATTAGCAAAAAGACATTAAGTTCTCTCGCTTTCCCCTTTGTCTTGGTCATGGTGCACAAGAGCATGGTTAATAGTATAGCCGGCTGCTGGCTATATGATGTTTCCATGTCATATAGAGCCATCACTTGTAGCCACTCATACAATAAGGTTAGCTACAAGGCTAGCTATAAGAGTACTACTTTTTCTCATCTTCTCTCTCTCTCTCTTTCTTCATATTACTATACATCGGCCTAGGAATCCGCATATAGCGGCTCTTGCATGAGAGCCCACTCCTCTTTTTCACTTGCTCTAAGATGACTTAGACTAGCCACGGTGGGAGTAACTTTAGCAGTAACAACGAGTCCAGTTCAACAAATTTGCTTATGTGGCAATGAGTTAACGAGGAGAGAGGTAATTTGAGTAACTTAGCTAGTTACTGTAACATCACATGTCTCAATGCAATATGAGTCTACAACCTAATAAATGAGGCTTTGCATGTTACCATACTTATGTTACTACCCACTATGAAAGGTAGTAACATAGTTTAAGGATAAGTGTATGTTACTAGTGTATGTTACTCTTCATTGTGGCTAGTCATACACCTAGACGGAGGGAGTAGTCTCAAGTCATTGGATGCATACGCACACCACGTCTCATATTGGGTGATTTCTTTTTTCGTGGTAAAAAACAGGGAACAAGGTGGGTAGTTAATGCACCGAACCTAAAAGTTTTGGGATTACTATTTGGTTTTCGTAATGTGACTAATGCACCAGTACATAGGGAGTACAATAGTAGTCTTTGATTGCAATTTTTTATTGGTAGCTTACAAAGATGAGCACTCAGTGAGTACAATAGTAGTCTGATTGATGAGACTTCAGATTTGAGCCATCTACCGGAAGGAATAAAACAATACACCATGTATTTATTTACAGGGGGAGTAGTACATTTTTTGTGCAGTTTGTCTAATTCACATCTAGATGTTTTCCAAGGATGTCACATCTAATCTCCCACAAATAATGTAGCGACAAGGAACAAAAAAAAGATGAGATAAGAAAAAAACATGCCACAAACATAGTGGACATCAAGTTAGACTATGTCACATCTAGATGTGTCCTAGACAGACCTTTTTTTGTGACATGCATTACTAGATATTGCTAGTCAAAGTACTAAATCCAGATGGATGTGGTAGTACTACTAAATCTAGACAGTGGTGCTAGTACTAGTAGCAATACTACCAATGTAGTAGCACTGTACTACCCGTTGGTCAAATTATTACGTGCTGCTCCTCGCAGTGAAGTGACAAGACCCTGCGCCGAAGATGACACCTGTGTATAGGCGCCGTGTTCGGCATAACATAGTCAGCATCATCGTCTGCAATCACTATCATCATGGATGTAGAGCTAACCTGCTTACAACTAGCCGTGTTCGACATAATTTCCCATGCGTAGATGCCTATGCATTGCACGGAACACCAAGATTGGGGTGGACGGCACCGGCAACGGCCATCGTGCCAGATTTTTCCATGGCCTTCTAGATGTGGTGGGGAGGAGATAAGGCTGATTGTGAGAGACAAGGAGTTGTTTGTAAATAGGGAACAAGTGCGGGCATCTTTTTGCAAAACTAAAGAAGTTTGGTTTGTATGCGTCTACAACTAGCCGTGTTCGACATAATTTCCCATGCGTAGATGCCTGTGCATTGCACGGAACACCAAGATTGGGGTGGACGGCACCGGCAACGGCCATCGCGCCAGGATTTTCCATGGCCTTCTAGATGTGGTGGGGAGGAGATAAGGCTGATTGTGAGAGACAAGGAGTTGTTTGTAAATAGGGAACAAGTGCGGGCATCTTTTTGCAAAACTGAAGAAGTTTGGTTTGTATGCGTCAGATCTAGATCCGACGGCTATTGGAGAAAGATGGAAGGCACAACATCATCACCAACTCAAGACCTCTTTGATTTGCAGGATTTTGAAAACGCAGGAATAGGACACGGCAATATTACAAGTTTCAAACCGGTATTACAAATGTTAGGAGTAATGATGCACCTATGAAGAGGGAATCTAGGAAGTTTACGTAAGAACTTTCGTTACTTTAGGTGGATATAGCATTATCGTACAAACTAAAATCCACCGCCCTGACAAGTCACTAATGGGCAAATAAATTTTTGAGTCTCTGGCCACTTGATGTTTCAAAAACAAATTCAGCTTCTGCGGAGACTTTGGCATTTAGGCTTAGACGCTAGCGGTGATCAGCACGACATCCATTGTTGCGCTAGAGAATGCCAAACCTAATTACCTTGAGCAGACTTGCCTCTAGAACAAAGAACCTGGCCAATTTAATCTTAGATGTGCTGCCTCGATAGTCGATCAAATCAATTTCTGTAATATGGAGATCAAGGCATTCAATGAGATTGTTATAGTGCAGCACATTTTTCACATTCGGGTCTTTTTTATCTGCAAAAGAAGAGAAGATATTAGAGTAGCTGGCTGTATAAGATTGGCATGTCATCAAGAGGTACCAATATCATTCGCTCATATGATAGGGTTGGCTGGCTAGTGATATTTTTTCACTCTCTCTCTCTCTCTTTCTCTTTCCTCTCATTTACCTAGGAGCACGTGAAGAACTTGGGCATTTGTTGCCTTCCACTATGTGGCTGATGCCATATTTCTCAAAAGTATGCCACATAATACACATCTATGTCAAATCAAAAGATTTTGGCACCGCTCTCGCGATGTGAGATAGTTGGCACCGCTATGCACACAGACCCACATGCAAATCAATCAAACCAACTACACCAGCCTCTCTCTCTCCCAAACAAGTGTTTTTTATTGCCTCAGTCCTCTCTCTCTCTCTCTCCCACGCAAGTGTTTTTTCATTGCGTGAGTTAATTTGGCACCGGAGCAAAGTAGGTGATCCAGATTGGGGCACCAGGTGAGCAATGGAGGGGCATCGATGCCAAATGCATCACAAGTGAATTTGGCACGTGTTTTGGCCTACATAGTGGAGGGCCGTTGAGGGAGTCCTGGATTAGGGGGTGTCCGGACAGCCAGACTATATCCTTTGGCCGAACTGTTGGACTATGAAGATACAAGATTGAAGACTCCGTCCCGTGTCCGGAAGGGACTTTCCTTGGCGTGGAAGGCAAGCTTGGCGATACGGATATGTAGATCTCCTACCATTGTAACCGACTCCATGTAACCCTAACCCCATCCGGTGTCTATATAAACCGGAGGGTTTTAGTCCGTAGGGCAACGTACACATCAACAATCATACCATAGGCTAGCTTCTAGGGTTTAGCCTCCTCGATCTCGTGGTAGATCAACTCTTGTACTACCCATATCATCAATATTAATCAAGCAGGACGTAGGGTTTTACCTCCATCGAGAGGGCCCGAACCTGGGTAAAACTTCGTGTCCCTTGTCTCCTGTTACCATCCGGCCTAGACGCACAGTTCGGGACCCCTACCCGAGATCCGCCGGTTTTGACACCGACATTGGTGCTTTCGTTGAGAGTTCCTCTGTGTCGTCGCCATCAGGAAGGATGCCTCGCCCCGTCTTTAAAGACGGCACCGTTGCTAAGGGAGCTTTGGCTGTCGGCCAAACCCTCCGGCTAGGTGGTTTTCTTATGACCGCCTGTTCGGCTTCTTCACCGACGATGACCTCTCGAGCCATCGAAAACAATCTTCATGTCAGCTCGGAACTCGCCGAGCAGTTAGATCCAATGGAGCTTTCCTCCATAAATGAGCTCTTGGATCGCTTCGCCGCCCTAGGAGTCGCTACAGATTACGACCAGATTGGACCTAAAACCGATCTGAGAGAGATTAACTCTCCCCAAGTCACCCATCACGTTGCTGTGGTAGAGGGACAGTGCGGCGACCCTTCATCTATCTTAAGGACTCGCTACGTCTGGATTCCCGATCCCTCCAAGCCAGATACCCGCGGAGGGGAGGATATCACTCAACACCTGAACTTAGAGTCAGGCGACGGGCTGGATTCATTAGACAACATCCAGGAATCCAAATTTTCGAGTTCGGAAATTCCTCGGCCTCTGAGCCTTAGATGGGGTGAGGCTTCGGATTTAATTCCGCCCACCCACCCCAACATAAGAGATCTATCCAAAATCAGGCAAGAACCCGATGAAACAGTACATCATTACTGGGCCAGATTCCTCCTGGTCAAGAACAGGCTAAGGGACTGCCGCGAGGAAGACGCAATCTCAGTCTTCTGCAATAATTGCACGGACAAGGGAATACTCAACGCCATAAGTCGCCGTGATATTACACGCTTCGCTGACTTGGCGTCCATTGTACGAAAGTATTGTGCGATGGAAAGCGCCTGGAAAACCGAAATAAAATTTTGGGACAATCCGGCCCTGAATACAAACCCAGTCCGAAATAAAAGGGTGCATCATCACCAGTCACCCGGGTCAAGCACTAAAAAGCAAAAACCCTCTACAAGGCATGGAACCGTACTGGACGGATGGCTTAATGGACCCTGTAAAATTCACAGTACAAAGGACGCCACACCAACTCACAGCCTCAGAGAATGTTGGATACTCCGACAGGTGGCCAAAATTGGCGAAAATCTCCTAATTCCGGAGACCACAGAAAGCCACCCAGAGACACCAATACGGTATTAACAGTCTTCGAGACTTTCGCATCAAATAATATGCGAAAAAGGACACTCCGCAGCCTTACCGAAGTCTACCAAGTAGCAACAATAAACCCATGGAGTGACACGGCTATTACCTTTAACGCCAGTGATGAACCTAAATTCCAAACAGCCCGAGCACCAGCCGCATTGGTCCTTAGTCCAATAGTGGACGACTTTCGTCTTACCAAGGTACTCATGGACGGCGGCAACGGATTGAACCTCATTTATGAGGAGACCCTTCAAAAAATGGAAATAGACTAGGACCGCATTGAGCGAAGCAGCACCACCTTTAGAGGAATAATCCCCAGTCGGGAAGCGCGCTGTACAGGAAAAATCACACTAGATGTGGTGTTCGGCACGTCGGATAATTACAGGTCCGAAGAGGTCACGTTCCAGGTGGCTCCGTTAAGCAGCGGTTATCACGCTCTGCTAGGCGGGAAGCGTTTACAATCTTCCAAGCAATACCCCATTACGGGTACATGAAGCTCAAGATGCCCGGGCCTAACGGGATCATCACTCTCGCTAGTGATCCAGACATAGCACTCCGCGCCAAAAACAAGACAGCCGCACTGGCCCTCGAGGCACTATCTGAAGCCCTAGCGGCTGAGCATTTGACCGCGCTGCGCTCTATGGTGAATAGGGACGATGTGGTACTCGACAAAAGATCCAAGTCCACCTCCTTTAAACCGGCGAACGAAATAGTCAAATTCCAAGTCCATCCAACGGACCCCAATAAAACAGCTTCCATCGGGGCACAGTTAAACCCTGATGTCGACGCCGCATTGCGAGAGTTCCTACGAGAGAACTGGGACATTTTCGCCTGGCACCCTTCAGACATGCCAGGAATCCCACGCAGGCTGGCCGAGCACAGCTTAAATATCCAAACAGGATTCAAGCCTGTCAAACAGGCTCTTCGACGTTTTTTCGAACCTAAGAGACAGGCCATGGGAGAGGAGCTAGCAAAGCTATTGGAGGCCGGATTCATCAGAGATATAAAACATCCGGACTGGCTAGAAAACCTGGTGATGGTACCAAAGAAGGACAAATCCTAGCCCCTGTGTGTTGATTTTAAAGACCTTAACAAGGCTTGCCCAAAGGATCCCTTCCCCCTCCCCCGCATCGATCAAATTATCGACGCTACCGCAGGACACGATTCGTTGTGTTTCCTCGATGCATATTCTGGCTACCATCAAATCAAGATGGCAGAACCAGACCAAGCTGCAACGGCATTTATCACACCATACGGGCCATTCTGCTTCAACACGATGCCCTTCGGGCTCAAAAACGCCGACGCAACATATCAGCGCATGATTCAGACATGTCTGGCAAGCCAGATCGGCAAAACAGTGGAGGCATATGTAGATGATGTGGTCGTCAAAACAAGACATGTTGAATCTCTAGTAGACGACTTGAGGCTCACATTTGATAACCTCCGAACATACGACATCAAGCTCAACCCGGAAAAATGCGTTTTCGGCGTTCCAGCCGGAAAGCTCTTGGGCTTCATTGTATCCGGTAGAGGAATTGAAGCAAATCCAGCCAAGATCCGAGCTCTGTCGCAACTGGATATCCCAAAGGACCTCAAACAAATACAAAAGTTAACCGGATGTGTGGCGGCTCTAAGCCGCTTTATCTCCCGCTTGGGAGAAAAGGCCCTACCCCTTTACCGCCTCCTTCGGTGCACCAAACACTTCAAATGGACGGATGCAGCCACGGCCGGACTCGATGAAATAA
The DNA here is from genome assembly GCF_003073215.2 of Triticum urartu. Classification (NCBI taxonomy): domain Eukaryota; kingdom Viridiplantae; phylum Streptophyta; class Magnoliopsida; order Poales; family Poaceae; genus Triticum; species Triticum urartu. The sequence continues at coordinate 486,852,514 of NC_053025.1, forward strand.
AAGCCATACTGACAACAAACCCAGTCCTGGCCGCGCCAAACATTGGCGAACCAATGCTATTATACATTGCAGCAACACATCAGGTTGTAAGCGCAGTGCTCGTCGTCGAATGAGAAGTGAACGGACACAAATTCCTCCTTCAAAAGCCGGTCTATTATGTGTCCACTGTCCTCACTCCCTGCAAATCACGGTACCCGCATTATCAAAAGATTGCGTACGCGGTATTCATGGCATCCCGCAAGCTACGACACTACTTTCAAGAGTGTTCAATAACAGTAGCCTCGGAACTACCACTTAACGATATTATAAACAACCATGACACAACGGGCCGGATTGCAAAATGGGCCATTGAGCTCCTCCCGTTCGACATAACTTATAAGCCACGATGAGCCATCAAGTCACAAGTCTTGGCTGACTTCGTCGCAGAATGGACGGAGGCCGAACTCCCTAAAGAGTACGGCACATATTCAAATTGGATCATGCATTTCGACGGCTCCAAGATGTTGGCCGGACTGGGGGCTGGTGTCGTTTTGACGTCCCCCACAGGAGACATAGTTCAATACGTACTACAGATTATGTACACAGACTCCAACAATGCAGGCGAATATGAGGCCCTTTTACATGGTCTCCGGATGGCAGTATCCATGGGCATCCAACGCCTAGAGGTGCGTGGGGACTCAAACCTCGCAATATCCCAAATAAATGGAGACTTCGATGCCAAGGATCCAAAAATGGCAGCTTACCGCAACGCCGTCCTAAAAATGTCAGCTCGGTTCGAGGGGCTTGAATTTCACCATATAGCCCGGGAAAATAATCAGGTGGCAGATGTCCTGGCACGCATCGGCGCAAAACGCAATGTAGTCCCCCCAACATCTTCTTGGAAAGGTTGTTCAAGCCATCCGTAGCATGGGAAGGGGAGCCGAACAATAACAGCCCGGACCCAACCGCACTGCTCGACACCGAACATTCTGACATAATCGGAGGCTCTGCCAATGAAATAACACCTTCAGCCCACGTAATAATGGTCGTCATCGCCCCGTGGACAGAACCATTCCTCGCCTACCTTACTAGGCAGGAACTCCCCGAGGACCAAAATGAGGCATGCTGCATAGTGCGGCGATCCAAAGCCTACAGAGTCCACGAGGGAGAGCTTTATAAGAAAAGCACTACCAGAGTCCTTCAAAGGTGCATCTCCGAAGAGGAGGGGTGGAACCTCCTGGCTGAAATTCATGCCGGACTCGGTGGTCATCACGCCGCAGCCTGGTCCCTTGTAAGCAAGGCCTTCCGTACAGGCTTCTATTGGCCGACGGCCCGGGCAGACGCTGAGGACTTAGTCCAACGATGCACCGGTTGCCAGCTCTTTGCAAACCAAAGCCATATGCCACCCACCGCCCTCCAAACTATCCCCATTACTTGGCCCTTCGCGGTCTGGGGGCTTGACATGGTTGGACCCCTTAAAGGCTGAACCCACAAGCAAAAATACTTACTGGTCATGGTGGATAAGTTTACCAAATGGATAGAAGCCAGCCTGTTAAGACGGCCGAATCCGGACCGGTGATAGACTTTATATCTGGGGTTGTACACCGTTACGGTGTCCCCCACGGCATCATCACTAATAACGGCACGAACTTCACGGCCGACGAGGTAAAACTCTGGTGTAAAAACATGGGCATCAAGCTCGATTATGCTTCCGTCTATCACCCACAAACTAACGGCCAGGTCGAACGTGCAAATGGTCTTATCATGAGCGGCATCAAACCCAGATTAGTGCGGTCCCTCAAGGAATCTAACACGCACTGGGTAGAGGAGCTCGACTCCATACTCTGGGGGCTGCGGACCACGCCGAATCGCACCACCGGATACACACCATTCTTTATGGTGTACGGCACAGAGGCAGTTTTGCCTTGCGACATAATTCATGACTCACCTCGAGTGCACATGTACGAAGAAAGAGAAGCCGAACTCGATCGGCAGGACAGCTTGGACGCATTGGAGGAGGAGCGTGACATGGCAAAAGCCCGTTCCGCATTCTATCAACAGCAGGCTCGAAGATACCAAAGCAGAGAAGTACGGGCCAAAAATTACAACATTGGCGAATTAGTTCTATGACTACCGGACAAGAAAAAGGACAAACTCAAGCCCAAGTGGGAAGGTCCCTTCATAATTGACCAAGTCCTGACTCGTGGGGCATACCGCCTGCGGGATGCATCGGATAACCGACTCGAGCCAAACCCATGGAACGCAGCCCGTCTCCGAAGATTCTATGCCTAGCGCCGGACTCTGTGTTCGTCTCCTTCCTCTGTCCATTTTTTATATATTTTCTGTCTTACATTTCTCTTCTTATCTCTCTCTCTTATAGCCTTTAAAGGCTCATAAAGTGACGCGCTATCCGCGCTCATTAAACCTGGGGGCTTCTTTAAACAGAAGCTTATTCATACGGGCTTCATGCCCAACACATGTGTCACACTTCCGCATGTACCTTTTATTCACCATTATATGCATTGATATGACTTAAGTTTTGGCCAAGCTGGGTTGCCTGGCTCCTGTGCTTACCCCTACGTTCCCGATTGTTCGGCTAGGTGGTAAAGGGAGCACCTCTGCGATTGTTACTGCCGGGTCAGCCGGACGTGTACCTCAGACTGGGTGAAGCCGAAAGCTAGCGTTCTTAAGGGAATATTCGGTCGGTGAACTAAAGATGATCTTTTTTTATTTTTATCTATACGCCCCCAGATGTTTTCCTGCGTTTCTTTTCGCAGCATGGACATGTACCTTAGGGCATGCCGCCCAGGGAAAGGTACCCCTAACGGAACTATTCTCCCTGGAAGATGTTTCTTACTAACCATGTAATATAACATAACTAGTCGGGCACTTGTCTGTTCAAGCCCTAATGACCCCTACGCCTGGTCTCCATGCATTCCCCGGTTCCTATATAACCGCATGGGAATTCGGACACACTCCGGATCGTCAGGTCCCGAGGCTGAAGCGAAAAGGTCGGCCATGAAAAATGATCTACAATCCGGCTAGAAGGCATTATAAATGTCAATTAAAATTACATAGTCATTTTGACTGATCGTATTCCTCTTCAATACCATCTAACAGGCTGTCTAATTTACAGTTCTGCTGGGAATACTTTGCGGCCAACTCTACTTGGCCGTATACTAAGCTTACAGGGATCTCCTTCCCATCCAGCCCTATAGGACCGACCTCGGCCATGTGGTTGGCGTCAGCCTTTGCGTACCGCGTCTTCACCATGGCCCAGGCCTCCCTAGCGCCTTGACGGCAGGCTGATATCTTCCACAATCGGAAGCGCCGCCGTGCTCCCTTTAGCTTCTCCGCAAGCTCTCCAAGACCTTCGGGCATGGAGACGGATGGCCACAGGGCCTGCGCGACACCTTGCATCGCTTGCCGAACTCGATCGAGCAGTTGCGAGAGCTCGGGAAGAAGGTCAGCCGTAGAACCGGGCATCTCCTCTGCAGGACGACCTGTTAACACACCTACAGACATTGCTCTGTTAGTCGACTTCCCCGCCGAACTTTCTTTCAAAAGGTTCGTTCAAGCACTTACTAAATATGCCGCGCCGAAGCCGCTGATTCTCCTTCACGGAGTCTGACAGCTGGGCACGAACATCTTTCAGCTCGACGCCCAGCTTGGTGTTGGCATCTTGGAGATCGTTCTTCTCCCGCCTCACCTTTGTCAGCACCTTCTCACCAGCCTTTAGCTGGCGTAGGAGGTGTTGCCTTTCCAGATTCAATCCGGCGCCATCTGCAATTTCATTTGTCAGATTCGCACCGATGACGTGCTTCGCAAAATACTTATCTTTCGAAGTGTATATTACTAGAGGGGGTCTCCTTGGGCTCCCCTGTCGCGGCTAGTGCGGCCTCAAGTTGGGCTTTGCACTCTTCCAGCTCCTTGGACAGTAGGGAATTCTTTTCTGTAAGAACCTGCATAACAAATGATCCTTAAATCAGTTATTCTAACTATTTCAAGTCTCGGGGGCTACTGGTATATATATATATATAATTACCAGAATTTTCTTACCCGTATGTCTTTTACATACTGCTCCGTGGCTCTGGCTAGACCATTTTGAGCGGCACGGAGGTACGCATCTCCTGAGTTGAAGGCATCTAACGCCCCTTGGGAGAAACAAGCGTCGCGAAGAATTGTCCGGCGACACCTGTGGTTCATGGCACTCTCCACCTTAGAGTTAGTGGCAGACAACCCGTCCACATCCTCCGTCGGAGGAGCGTCTGGCGCGCGCCTTGCGTTCGCCTCCGCCTCTGGACCAGGCTTCGGAGCCTGGTTGGTGGAGGCGCGATTGGCAGCCTCTCCAGATATAGTCCGGTGAGGTCTCTTTGTCCTGAAAAGAGCGCCAGTGTCAATATGCCTCGAAGGTATAACAACTGGGATAAGGGGGCGCTCCATACCTTTGCGCTGACGCCTTGGTCCGGACTGCACTTCTTTTTTGCCCGCGGGGCCCTACGGCCCCTCGTTGTCTTGTCGCTGCAGGTTCGGCCTTCCGCCTTAAAAACCTCCCCTGCAAAGTTCGGTTGCAATCAGGAAACTGAACACGAGTGGGCGGACACCTATTCGGGGTACTGGGACTTCGATCTCAGGTACCTGGGGCGTCAGGATTAGCCCTGGGTAATCGGTCGTAATGGCCACCAAGGCATTGTCCTTGCTCAATTGATGGAACACTCCATCAATCAGCTCCACAGATATGTCCGGATCCTCTTGGGAGTCCGGGTCGAGGGACCGTCCTGGGTCCTCGGGTTGTGGAGGAGGGCTGCTTATTTCCTTAACAGCCCGGCGCAGTTCCTGCGTTAAAATCGTCAGACTGAATATTTAACAATGGGAATACAAAACGGATGGACAAGTAAATACGGCCGCTTACCCAGCTCGGGGGATTGTGCATGGAGAATCCACCCTGAGGGTTGACGCGGAGAAATTCCTCCTCTTCTCCCTTATACAAAGTGGACAAGATCTTTAGTAGAGCGGCAGCTGAATCCGGCCCCTTACGACCGTAGCGGGTGGCGTCATCCTCCCCGTTGAAGTCCCACATGGGGTGGCTTCTGTACTGAAGCAGCTGCACCCCCCGCATAATGCATTCAGCCATAACCCTGATCATGGTTAGTCTGGAATGGGCTAACAATCTTATTCGGCCCATCAGGTAAATGATGTCCCTGTCACTTTCCCTCTGAGGGCTCCATGGGCGCCAGCTTAGGCGCTTCTTTAAGGGAGCACTGTTGAATTCAGGGAGGCCGATCCGGATAGGATCCGGCAGCGGGACGTCTTCTATATAAAACCATTCTGAGGGCCAGTCTTCGGATGCCTTCTTTGGGGTTCCAGACAGATATCCGGTCCCGGTGATGCGCCACACTTCGGCTCCGCCCACTTGATACATTGGCCCCTTCTTGGAACGGGGCACGAGGCAAAATAGCTCCTTCCACAGTCCGAAATGAGCTTCAACACCCAAGAATAGCTCGCAGAGGGCTACAAAGCCCGCGATATGCAATACTGAGGCAGGCGTGAGATGATGTAGCTGGAGGCCGTAGAACTCCAGCAACCCCCGGAGAAATGGATGGATTGGAAATCCGAGCCCCCTTATTAAGTAAGGGACGAGGCACACCCGCTGTCCTTTGGAGGGATTAGAGGCATTCTCTGCTTGCTCTCCGCCGTTGTAGACGGCAAGACTGGCTCGAACCGGGACCATATAGGCCGGGGGGAGAAATCCCTTGGTCTGGAGTGTCACTAGCTCGCTATGAGGGATGGAACATCTCTCCCAATATCCAGGCTTAGGGCTGGAAGGGCGAGGGGAGGAGTTGCGACGACTGGCCATGGTGGAATGGACCTTTGTCGGATGCGCTCTGATGAACACTCGCGGAGGGGAGAAGGTGTGGATTGGATCTAAATCCTCGTCCCCTTAAATAGGGAAGCTCATTTACGCGGCTAGGGGTGTGAATGTAAAAACACTCAGACTTTTCATATTCGTTTGACACGTGGGAAGCGGCCATTATTGGGCGTAGAAGCCAAGGAGCGCAACATCTACAAGAAACCGGACTTTATTCAAACAGGTACACGGAATTTGGAGGAGAACCCGCCTTGCAATGCCGAAGACAATCTGCGCGCCAGACTCATCGTCATTGAAGCCTGGTTCGGGGGCTACTGAGGGAGTCCTGGATTAGGGGGTGTCCGGACAGCCAGACTATATCCTTTGGCCGGACTGTTGGACTATGAAGATACAAGATTGAAGACTCTGTCCCATGTCCGGAAGGGACTTTCCTTGGCATGGAAGGTAAGCTTGGCGATACGGATATGTAGATCTCCTACCATTGTAACCGACTCTATGTAACCCTAACCCCATCCGCTGTCTATATAAACCGGAGGGTTTTAGTCCGTAGGGCAACGTACACATCAACAATCATACCATAGGCTAGCTTCTAGGGTTTAGCCTCCTCGATCTCGTGGTAGATCAACTCTTGTACTACCCATATCATCAATATTAATCAAGCAGGACGTAGGGTTTTACCTCCATCGAGAGGGCCCGAACCTGGGTAAAACTTCGTGTCCCTTGTCTCCTGTTACCATCCAGCCTAGACGCACAGTTCGGGACCCCCTACCCGAGATCCACCGGTTTTGACACCGACAGCCGTTATAGCCCACTTTTGTACTACCTCGTATTTAGTATAAAATTTTGACCATAGATTTACCTAAGAAAATGCCAATGCATGTCACCAAAAATTATACCATTTGAAATTATGTTCAAATATGAATCCAGCGATATAATTTTTAGTGACATGCATTAACATTTTGTTAGTTAAATCTATGGTCAAATTTTGATACTACAAAATAGGAAGAGTAAACCAGGACAGAGGTAGTACTTGCTCTTAGAGTAACCATAGAGTTACTAGTCTAAGTTACTTTCCACTATGACTATCCTAGGCTACTATAGTAGTCCAACAAAAAAATGATGCAGGTGATCACGTGAGAAAAAATACTAAAAACATTTCTTTCGGTGCAGTGTGTAGATGCAGTTTTGAACACTACACTTGTCATCGTAATTTGGGAAAATTACGAAAAAAAATTGAGCTACGCTATGATTACCGTTTACTAATAGGAAAAAGTTTCACCTCGATGAGTAGATTCTCCGTGCACAGAAAGCATGTAAGGAATCCAACAACTTGATCCAGATTGGGGCCGATAGATTTTATTGCCAAGATCTTCACTGTGCGCATAGACTGGGTCAAGCTTGTGGGAATCATTTTCTGGAAGACGGTCATAAATACATCAAGAAGAAATTAAAAAATGTGAATTTCAAGAAGACAGAGAAGAAGATGAGTGTTGTACCTGAACGATTACAAATCCAATAAAGAGTTTGGAGAATTTGGCAGACGAGTACACCAACGCTATCAATTTCGGCGCGTCAATGATCCTGATTTTTGTTGGAACTTCTAGATCAGATACAAGCAATCTCTCAAGGAAAGGCGCATTCTCAATGACCATAATGTGGAACAGCTGGAGTGATCTCTTCCCAATTGATGTCTTGTTGTGGGGCCGGCAAGACACATAAATCCATCGGAGATTCGTCGAGGCGATGTGGAGGCTAATGAACCCGTGGATCTGCTCAAGACGAAGGTACTCGAGCGCAGTACAGCTGCGGAGCATGTGCTCCATAGAATGCTTCGAGATGCCAACGTCGAAGAGGTCGAGCTGCTTGAGTTGAGGGAGAAGAAGGGCGAGCGCGGCATTAATCTAGGGAAGATAGCAAGAGCTGAAGCTGGCGCGGCGCAACATTGGTGTGAGGCAGAGTGTGGACGTCGGCAGAGAGCGACATCGTCCAGCTTCAAAACAGAGCTCCTCGAGTTGATCTAGGGCGGGGGATAAGAACCACTCGTCGAACTTGGCCTGGACCCTGCAGTTGGTACTGAACATACGGATGTCAAAGCGTCTGGCTGGCCCAGGGTGCGATGAAAGGATCTTGGAGACTGCGGCCATGCGTTTGCAATGCCCGTCGTAGAGGCAGCTGTCGACGGTGAGGTTGAGGGGGACGCGACACCAGAGGGGCGCCACCGCCGGGAGAGCAGGGTGGTCCGCACGGCAGATTTGGTGGGGAGGAGGCCAATGATGGCGAGCAGCATGTCATCGGGGAGGCTGCTGATGAAGTCCAGGCTCGCCAGATGCGGTTTTGGCTCGAGCTGCCTCCGCTTGTTAGCTGCCTCTCCGTCCATCTCAACCGGCAGCGACACCGGTGTACACGTGTGCTGGTGTGTGTTGTGTGCTGGCCTGCTGGGTGTGTGCGAGTGCGTCCTTCTGTGCATGCCGCCGCGCAGTGGTGAATTGTGTGCGAGTGCGTCCTTCACGCGAAAGAAGTGTGTCCTCAATGCGTCCTCAATTTACTAGTGTGCGGGGTGCTACCCCGAGTGGTTTCAACTTTGTTTACTTCACCACGTGTCAGATGGGCCTCTAGTTTACTTATTTTCACCCACTGCCACATGGGCCAGCACATGAAGATAGAGAACACGAGCTGATAAGGCAGCATGTGGACTGGTTGAATGGTCAAATAAACAATATACGGAGCTATACGCCGACACAGTGAGCATATGATCAATCGGTATAGAGAGTTCGAGTGAGAGGGGAGGCCAGTGAGAGATAGCAGAGAGAGAAAGAGCTACTCCCTCTGTTGATAATGTAGTGCCAACATTTTTTTTAAAGTCAAACTTTTGAAACTTTGACCAAGTTTATAAAGAAATTACTTATATGTACAATACCAAAGATAAATGATAGTATGAAGTAAGTACATGTTGTGATGAATCTAATGATCATTCCAGATGTAAATGTTTTTCTCCACATATACCTGGTCAAACTTTTCTGAGGTTTGACTTTTTAAAACATCCATATGCTTATGGACGTGAGAGAGTCCCTAACTAGAGAGAGTGTGTGTGTGCGTGTGTGACATAGAAAGAGTGAGTGAAAAAAGTGTGTGTGCGTGTGTGAAAGAGACATGGAAACACACGATAAAAGTAGAGAAAAGGCGTGTGTGTCTTATGCAAACATATCACACATGCATCTTCGACAACGGAAGCATGGTGAGGAGATAGCGTGTGGTTGTTTGCAACCGAGAGAGAAAGACCCCTAGCACGTGGCCAAGAGGGGTCTGACAAACAAGGGAGAGAGGTCAAGAGAGACGTACGGAGAAAATGCAGACATGGGGAGGAGAGAGTGTATGTTTGTCATAGAGAGATCCCCTAGAGATCGTGATGGGACTACATGGGTGGGATATCGAGTGACAAGGTGTGTACGCGATAGAATATACCCCGAGAGATATCGAGATATACGTATGGATGGAAGGGGACAATACGTGTGTTCCTGATGGCTAGTGAGAGATAATCATACTTAGGGGGGAGTGCATGCGCTTATGATGGAGTGAGGCATTATGGTACTTAGAGGGGTGCGTGTCACATAGAGAGAGAACAAGGGCGGAGAGTGTTGGATGGGTCTATATGTAGCGCGAGAGATAGAGGAGCCCCGATAAGGCTGAGTGGTGCGTCAGATAGCTGACAGGGGGAAAGAGATATTCCATCCGCTCGACAATGCAGTGCATGTAAATTTTTTAGAAGTCAAACTTTGGAAACTTTGATTAAGTTTACACAAATGTTATTTATATCTACAATACCAAAGATACATCATACAAAACTACATCTCATGATGAATCTAATGGTATATGTTTGACGTTCTAGATGTAAATGTTTTTCTCCACGTACATGGTCAAACTTTGTGATGTTTGACTTTTCAATAAATCTATATGCTATGGACCGAAGAGAGTGCCTAAGTCGAGGGAGATCAAGTGCGTGTGAAGGAGAATGAGTGAGTGTGCAAAAAGAGTATGTGTGTGAAAGAGAAAGGGACAACAAACGATAAATAAGAGAGAGTGTGTGTTTTTTCGTTTCTTATGCAAACATATCATGCATGCATCTTCGAGATAGAAAAGAGAGGTGAGGAGATACACGAAGATAGCTAGTGCGTGATTGTTTGCAACGGAGAGAGACACCCCTATAGCACATGTCCAATAGAGGTCTGGCCTACAAGGAACAAAGGTCGAGAGGGACACATGGAGAACATGGACACATGGGGAGGGAGAGAGGGTGTGTTTGTGATAGAGAGATCCCCTCGAGATCGTGAGGGGACTATATGGGTGGGAGATCAAGGGAGGTGCGTTCGCGATAGAAAGATGCCCCGAGAGAAATCGAGATAGACCATGCACATGTTTGTGATGGAGACTAAGATTAGCTAGTCATATACATATACGGGGGGACTGCGTGTGCCTACATTTGAGTGAGAAACCATCATACTTGGCTAGGCTTGAGATTGTGTGTGTGCGCGTGTGAGATGGAGAGGGAACGAGGGAGAGAGATAGAGTTTTAGATGGGTCTATCGAGTGCGAGTGAGATATGCATGTGTATGTGTGACCCAGGTAGATGGAGAGTTTGAGAGAGAGAAGGAAGAGCTCCGAGATGATAGAGTGGTGCATGAGAGAGTTACGGGCAACGAGCCAAGGAATTTGTGTGCGTACGATGAGTGCACCCAAGATATTTAGCTTGGACTAGAGAACCATACATAGTGTGCGAGAGAGACCTATAGATGGAGTATATATGCATGCGAACTAGAAAGACCCCCCCCACACACACACACACACAAAGAGAGAGAGACGGAGAGAGAGGGAGAGGGACCAACAAGGTTTGTGTGTAGGATGTGTGCGACAGAATTCAAGATTGTCGGCGAGAGAGAGAGATAGAGAGAGAGCAGGAGTCTGGGAGAGGGGGAGGTCGCGTTTTATGCATCAAAGACTGATGTAAATCATGTTTCAATATAAACTTGCATTAAAATATTTAAATTGGAGAACATGTTGTCTGCAATCCACACATGAACGGAGATATGCGTATATTAAACAAGTTCATAAATTTGACTTTCAACATGTTCATGGAGTACTATAATAATGTACAACATGCTACTCGATTGAGGTGTTCAATCTTGGATTTAGTTCACTATTTTGACCTGGTGAATGAGATATTTCATTGAATCGAGATATTTCATTTTGGGTTTGATTCCCGTTTTTGAGTGGGTCAACTATTTGTCATATAGTAAATCTCTAGCAACGAGCATGTAAAAACACATTACTCCCGAGCATCATCTCTCCATCTAAAAAAGAAGTGGCAAGCTAATATTTCAAAATTTGATTCGAATCGACTTGGTAAGGTAGACGTGGATGCTCATTCTCCCAAAATTTGAACGAACCGTTAAACACCCTCTGCTCGATGGAATTCGCCCGAGCAAATAAATGGGAGACGCGAAATTACCGGCCTATGTGGGACACCCATCAATTGGCCCATTGTACATCGAGGGTAGGTTCGTAACTTCATCCAAGCGCGCCTTCTCCTCGGCCGAAATGACATGTGCCGAATAATTCATAAACCATGGTCGGAAAAACACTCTCTCCTAGCCCGAAATAGCTCGCGCCCACAATTTCGAAACAGGCTCTCCTCGCCCAAAATCGCTCGCGCCCACTATATTTCAAAACACGCCCTCCTCGCCCGAAATTGCTCGCGCCCACTATATTTCAAAACATGCCCTCCTCGCCCGAAATCGCTCGCGCCCACTATTTGGGAGAAGCAAAGTTACTCTACTATCCCCGACCCTTAGTACACAGATACAAGTCGAGAAGCCTAAAGGCAGGGGTAGAACTGTAACTCCCTCCCACATTTTCGACAAATGCGTCCGTAAGACATGGTTCCCCCTCCCAATTCCCCATTCATACCTTGTGGGCACCAAATCACCTTCTCCTCGGAAGCTCCCTTCTCCCGAGCCACGAAACCTCAGCCCCTCCTCCATGGCGCCCCTTGATACGTCTCCAACGTATCTATAATTTATGAAGTATTCATGCTATTATATTATCCATCTTAGATGTTTTATATGCATTTATATGCTATTTTATATGATTTTTGGGACTAACCTATTAACCTAGAGCCCAGTGCCAGTTTCTGTTTTTCCCTTGTTTTTGAGTATTGCAGAAAAGGAATACCAAATGGAGTCCAATTGACGTGCCAATTTTTGATTATTTTTTATGGACCAAAAGAAGCCCCCGGAGTAAAAGAGTTGGGTCAGAAGAGTCCCGAGCCGTCCACGAGGGTGGGGGCGCGCCCCACCCCCTTGGGCGTGGGCCCCTATCTCATGGACGACTCGGAGACCCCCCCCTGATGTGAAACCGACGCCAAAATTCCTATAAATACAGAAACCCCCAGAAAATAACCTAGATCAGAAGTTCCGCCGCCGCAAGCCTTTGTAGCCACGAGAAATCAATCTAGGCCCTCTCTGGCACCCTGCCGGAGGGGGCCATCATCACCGGAGGGCATGGAGGAGGATCCCGGAGGGGCCATCATCGTCATGAAGGCCAAGGACCAGAGGGAGAACCTCTCCCCATCCAGGGGGAGGCCATGGAGGAGGAAGCACAAGGGGGAGAACCTCTCCTCCTCTCTCTCCGTGGCACCGGAGTGCCATCGGGAGGGGAATCATCGCCGCGGTGATCGTCTTCATCAACATCACCATCATCATCACCATCCTCATCTCTTTTACGCGGTCCACTCTCCTGTGGCACCCCGATCCGCATGGAGCAGGGGGCCTTCACACGTCAGCCCAGGATAACACCTGACGCACGACAGGTCCATAATACAGCATTCCAGGTACAAGAATATTCATCAAATACATGTATATGAGATTACATCATTGATGCATACAATTATCTTGGCATAGCCCTAAGGCTATTAAATGATAGAGGAAGTCTGATTTGAATGGCGGCGGAAGTCTTGGTTTGGCAGCATAACAACTCTGGCTGGGCTCCACAACTCATAGGACTGGCAAGGTTACGGCCTAGCACGACGGATCAAGCGAACAATATGGGTATGACCTACAAAACTGGCATGACACGCCAGGTCGGTACCTTGAATGTACTTGCAAGACAACCAAATACATAGCATCCAAACAAGCAGAAGACGAAGCAGGAACCGTGCGCATGCAACAACCTATCTCATATCAATTACTAAACATGGCATGATAAAATCAACTAAGCATGAACAAAATCATAGCATCTACTAACATGGCACTGACATGGCATATCAAATCATGCTTCTAACATGGCAAAGGCAAAACATAGCATATCATCTCAATCATGGCATAATTTAACATATAAATCAAAGCATGGCATGGCGTCATGAAACTATGCTGAAAATAAACTACCAATAATATCCAATGCAGACATAGCATATTACGTTTATGCAATCATCTGTTGTTCTATCATGGTTCTTTTCATGCAAATAATGATATAATACTCATGCAATGTAACCAAACTTGTACACCGAGTCCCTCGGGCTCTCTTATCAACGGGTTGCCTCGCAACCGAACAGTGATCTTTCCGGCGATCACAACCATGACCAGAATAACTTGTGATCCTTATGGCGATCACCACCACAACCAACACTTGGCCTCAAACCGTGATCCTTTCGGCGATCACCACCAAAACATCACTGTGACTTCTCACGACTATCTCATAGTCCAAGTCACCATATTTTTGTTATCGCATATTTATTAACCAACTTAATTATTTCAGTCTATCCTCCATTTCGACCAAGACCTGATAGTGGGACCTACTACGAACTGTTGCCATCGATAGACTTTATACACACTCTGCAGAGGTAGCACATTGTACCCACACCATGGAACCCATGGCCTCGTCATCCCATTCGGGTGGACCAACGGCATTCCGACAAAACCAATCTACTGCCATGACACTCTCCCGGCCACTCCGACCCAAATCCCCAACGGGCTGGTCCTGGGTGGCCCCGTGTCTACCAAAGACACCCCGACCACCGTCGTGGTCAAAACACTCCCACTCGGGGACACTCCCACTCGGGGACTCGGTACCATAATCTTATCAACGAGCACACAAGGTTATGTTTGCCTACCTGATCAGGGTAAGCACGCCCATAACCTTCCCTAGTTGGAGGCACCGACGAGGTCTCACGACAATAGCTCGCATTAAGGCCTTCCCACAAAGGCAAATGTGGCTGCACTGAAAAAGTTCGATTTGGCGGCACTATGACTCGATCCCATCGATGACGGAGGAGGTTTGTTATTATTAAGTCACTTTATTCCCTTCTCCGTCATCATGAGCATATTTAACATGGATGCAACAATGAGCATGCAGCATACAAATGCATGGCAAAATATCGAACTCCTCAAATGCACAACTATAACATAAAGAACATGACAATAGCATATCAATGGTGCATTACAATCCTCATATCATTTTATAATGATGACATGTAAATAAAGTAGAGTGGTGACATGGCATTATTAATAATAACATTCTAATTAGCATGGCGAAAGATATCATGAAAACACAAGCATGCAAGGCAGCATAACGGAATAACTGCAGATGAAAATGATATGAAACAACTGCAACTACACACACACAAGGTGCAAGCGAAGTCAACATGCAAGTTCGGGGCTCATGATAAGAGGTTGGCTTGCCTGGGAGTCGACAAATACTCTGGGAAGAAGTGGAAACAATCGCGGAAAGATTTGCCGGAAACAGTTCTCTCTCGGAGGAGGCTGTTTACGGTCAAGGGCAAAATGGTCATTTTCACTGTGTGAAAACATAATCAAAATGATACCAACGGAAAGAGCTCGACGAACAGAGAACATGAGCGCTGGAATCACCTGATTCGGAGTTACGGGTAAAAAGATACAGACGTTTAAAGTTCAGGGACTAGTCTGTCAAAATACTTCTACAAATAGGTCCCTGGTAGTTTAAACAGAACGTGTCTTTTCTGAAAGTACGTTTTCCAGAAAGGGAAACGTATTCCCGGCTGAAGAAGACGCAGAATACGCTTTCCTTAAGAGAAGACATAATCCATCGGATTATGCCTCAACTTATCCAGCGTGGCAAGGGCGGGGCCGGCCTCTGGGTTGATGACGTGTGGGTCCCGCGGGGCTTCTCTCTCCTCCTTCCTTCTCTTCTTCCAGCTCCCGACGCGAAGAGCAGAGGAGCCCGGGGTCGCGCGAGCACCGGCGCGCTCCGGCGACTCAGGCCGTCTCCGGCCGAGCTCCGGCCACCGGCAGATGCGGAAGGGAGCACCGCACCCAAGCAAGGTGCTACGGGCGTCGGGGAGAGATTGCAACGGCCGTAGCTTGGGCGCCCGCGGCGGAACAGAGGCGAGCTCCGGTGACTTGCCCGGCCAACTCCGGTCGTCCCCGGTGGAGCTGGGACCACCGGTGGGCTCGGGAGGAGGTGTCGCGTCCATCCCGCAACGAAGAGAGCACCGGGGAGGGGTCTGGCCACGGCGAGCAGGGCGACAGAGAGCCCCCATGGCGGCGGCAGTGGCTCTAGGGGCGAGGCCACAGGGCACTCCAGCGGCAAGGGGAGGGAGTGGGGACGGTCTACGGACTCCGGGGAGGCTGCTGGTGGAGGAGAGAGGGAGAGGTGCGCCCGCCATTGCTCGAATTTGAGCAGGCCGAGGCGGCAGCCATTCGGACATGGAGGTCAGAGAGAGGCTCCGGGGACGAGAGGAGGGGTTGGGGAGGCGTAGAGGAGGATGGGGAAGCTACTGATGATCTTCAGAGGCTCGAGGGCGGGCTATATATAGCCGGGGCAAAGAGGGGAGGAGGTGGCACGCGGCGAGCGACGTGTCCGCGCACCGGCGAGGACGCAGCGTCGGCAGACGCGGCCAAAGCTCACGGGGAGCGGCGGGAAGGCGACGAGGAGGGTGCGGACGAGCGCCAGAGCATCACGGAGACGAGCAAGGCTCGAAGACAAGAGGAGGAAGGGGACACCGTCGAGGAAGACGACGATGCACAGGAGCGCACTATTCCGATCGTTGGCACGGCTCGCCGGAGAAGAAAACGAAGGGGGCAACAGTCCAGAGGGAAGACGACGACGAGGGGGAGCTGTTGGACATTAATGGCGAGGCCAGAGATGGTCGGGGCAGCGATGCCGACGACAACAGTGGCTAGACCACCGTTTTGGCTGGCTGCCCTCGTAGTCACCACTGGCATGGTGCGCTCTGAGGTTTTTACGGCTATAAGTCCATGTCTACCGCTTAGTCCTTCCAGCATGGAGTATTACCATGGTGAAAGATCGGGCAGAGACAAATGGAGATGAGTAAATCAGGCTCTAGAAGTTTACTGCTGCAAACTTTACCACACTCTAGAGAGTAAACCAGAGAAGGTAAAAGGTAAACTTGATGTCTGGGAGGCTTGGGGTGGAAAGGACTACGGTCCTGGGAGTTTTGAGGTAAAATGGACAACTATTTACCATAGTTGTTGTACAACCACCAAAACTGACCCAGAAACTGAATCATGATGAAGCACTTACTAGGAGTGATGGATTAGGCTAAATCTTGGCAAAGCCTGATGATTTGAACATACCATGATGCTGTAAAAAGTTCATACCAAATGGACTCACCAAAATGGTACTTCCTTCACAGCTATCATTTTTGTCCAAAAACTTCAGAACAATCCTCAGGGCAATTGGCCAGAAGATATGAGCCCAAATCTTGTGGAGATAGGTTATATGAGTAGGATAAGGCCTGGGAAAATTATTAGCCATAATGGAGCAAGATAAAATGCACTTGCTTCACAAACTGAAAATGTGGACAGAAACAAAGAATTGCTCCTGTGTTCACATAGTTCAATGGAATGAGATGAATCTTGGAGGAGTGTGACAATATGATCATTAGAGACTGATGGAAAAGTTTCAGATCCTTTTCGTCATCCATGAGGGTACTTCCTTCACAGACCAGCAAATCTGAACAGAAACTTGAAAATTTTCCAAGGAAGATTGGATAGATGGATTGAGCTAATTTTTGGTATCCAGAGGTGATTTGCCATTGTTAATCACCCTGCCAAATTATAGCTCAATTGGAGTTAGGAATAAAGACTTTCTTTGCAAAATTTCAGAGAAGGCAGGAACTTGCATTGGATCATGTGCTCAAATTTTTGAACTGGGGAACATGAGATTAGGATGGAACTAGTTAATATATAGCAAGGACAAGCTCCACAATTTATGTGGGAATTTTTCCCTGCTATAAAAATAGTAGTTCCTTTGGAAAATGGCAGAAATGCAATATTGGCATTAAATAGAAAAAGGCAATTTTTACTTATTTAATTATGGCCAATATACTTGCCAGAGCTTGGATTAGGCATAAATACCAACTCCACCAATTCTCATGAATTTAGGAGATGACTAGCTATGCCTTTGGATTTTATTCCTCAAAAAGGCAAGAAAAGGAATAAGTCATAATTCAAAAATATTGCATTGGACTTAGCAATATTTTTGCATATCCAAGGTTCAGAAAGATAGGAGGATCTCTGGGAACAATTGGGAGGATCAACAGATCAAAGGAAATGGTAGCTCCTTTGTAATCACAAAGGGCACATTCAAATTCCAAAAATTTGGAATTAGGGTGTGAGAGGGTTTGGGATGATGCAAATGAGGTCTTGCCCACTGAAAAAGACATGAGCAAGATTTTGGAAGGTGGAAAATGACAAAAATTCTCAGAGTCATCCAGCAAACTCAGGAGAAAATGTTGAAAATGAGTGTCAGGAGAGAATAACAGCACAAAAATTGATAACCCAATTTTGGGGCTGTTACATCTCCCACACACCGTTGTAATCCCTACTTGAACATGGTGCTTTATGCCACATATTATGATCCAATGATGTGTTGCCATCCTATGATGTTTTGAGTAGATATCGTTTGTCTTTGGGTTGATTGATGATCTAGATTGGTATGAGTTGTATGTTTTATTTTGGTGTTGTCCTATTGTGCCCTCCATGTCATGCAAGCGTGAGGGATTCCCGTTGTAGGGTGTTGCAATACGTTCATGATTCGCTTATAGTGGGTTGCTTGAGTGACAGAAGCATAAACCCGAGTAAGGGGGTTGTTGCGTATGGCATCCGATCTTTCTTCTTCAACAATTATCGGTATACCTCGGTTTTTCTTTTGTTCACATAATTTGTGTCCTTTGTGCTTTTGTTTTTCCTTTAAGAACCATGATAGTATGAGATATCCCTTATTGATTTATAGAATACTTCATGTGCTTCACTTATATCTTTTAAGTATGATCTTATAGAATTGCTCTTTGTGCTTCACTTAAATCTTTTGAGTATGGTTTTATAGAATGCTTCATGTGCTTCACTTATATATTTCGAGCTTGGATATTGGTTAGTCTATATTAATTGTAGAATTCTCCATGAACTTCACTTATATCTTTTGGAGTATGAATAATACTATCATCTAAAGTGCATTTAGAAGAAGGTTGCTCCCACTATTCCGAATGAGAGGAATTTTGCTTATGAGAAGACTAGTAAAATTTGTATGCTTGTAGATCATGAAC